>NW_027193651.1:155324-210989 GCF_032444005.1 Ranitomeya imitator | reverse complement strand
AAAACATATCACACTTTTCATCATAGTGCTTTTACCAATGCATAAAATGCATGGAGAAGTCATTTCGAATGACTGGTCCTCAGTGTTGTGAGAACGATGACTGGTTAAAATTTTTGGTGGTTTCTTGTTCAGTCCATAGGCCTACATCATGTGGCAAACCGGTGAGCATGTGGCTCTATTAGTATAGGAGATACCTGAAAAACATATCACACTTTTCATCATAGTGCTTTTACCAATGCATAAAATGCATGGAGAAGTCATTTCGAATGACTGGTCCTCAGTGTTGTGAGAACGATGACTGGTTAAAATTTTTGGTGGTTTCTTGTTCAGTCCATAGGCCTACATCATGTGGCAAACCGGTGAGCATGTGGCTCTATTAGTATAGGAGATACCTGAAAACATATCACACTTTTCATCATAGTGCTTTTACCAATGCATAAAATGCATGGAGAAGTCATTTCGAATGACTGGTCCTCAGTGTTGTGAGAACGATGACTGGTTAAAATTTTTGGTGGTTTCTTGTTCAGTCCATAGGCCTACATCATGTTGCAAACCGGTGAGCATGTGGCTCTATTAGTATAGGAGATACCTGAAAACATATCACACTTTTCATCATAGTGCTTTTACCAATGCATAAAATGCATGGAGAAGTCATTTCGAATGACTGGTCCTCAGTGTTGTGAGAACGATGACTGGTTAAAATTTTTGGTGGTTTCTTGTTCAGTCCATAGGCCTACATCATGTGGCAAACCGGTGAGCATGTGGCTCTATTAGTATAGGAGATACCTGAAAACATATCACACTTTTCATCATAGTGCTTTTACCAATGCATAAAATGCATGGAGAAGTCATTTCGAATGACTGGTCCTCAGTGTTGTGAGAACGATGACTGGTTAAAATTTTTGGTGGTTTCTTGTTCAGTCCATAGGCCTACATCATGTGGCAAACCGGTGAGCATGTGGCTCTATTAGTATAGGAGATACCTGAAAACATATCACACTTTTCATCATAGTGCTTTTACCAATGCATAAAATGCATGGAGAAGTCATTTCGAATGACTGGTCCTCAGTGTTGTGAGAACGATGACTGGTTAAAATTTTTGGTGGTTTCTTGTTCAGTCCATAGGCCTACATCATGTGGCAAACCGGTGAGCATGTGGCTCTATTAGTATAGGAGATACCTGAAAACATATCACACTTTTCATCATAGTGCTTTTACCAATGCATAAAATGCATGGAGAAGTCATTTCGAATGACTGGTCCTCAGTGTTGTGAGAACGATGACTGGTTAAAATTTTTGGTGGTTTCTTGTTCAGTCCATAGGCCTACATCATGTGGCAAACCGGTGAGCATGTGGCTCTATTAGTATAGGAGATACCTGAAAACATATCACACTTTTCATCATAGTGCTTTTACAATGCATAAAATGCATGGAGAAGTCATTTCGAATGACTGGTCCTCAGTGTTGTGAGAACGATGACTGGTTAAAATTTTTGGTGGTTTCTTGTTCAGTCCATAGGCCTACATCATGTGGCAAACCGGTGAGCATGTGGCTCTATTAGTATAGGAGATACCTGAAAACATATCACACTTTTCATCATAGTGCTTTTACCAATGCATAAAATGCATGGAGAAGTCATTTCGAATGACTGGTCCTCAGTGTTGTGAGAACGATGACTGGTTAAAATTTTTGGTGGTTTCTTGTTCAGTCCATAGGCCTACATCATGTGGCAAACCGGTGAGCATGTGGCTCTATTAGTATAGGAGATACCTGAAAACATATCACACTTTTCATCATAGTGCTTTTACCAATGCATAAAATGCATGGAGAAGTCATTTCGAATGACTGGTCCTCAGTGTTGTGAGAACGATGACTGGTTAAAATTTTTGGTGGTTTCTTGTTCAGTCCATAGGCCTACATCATGTGGCAAACCGGTGAGCATGTGGCTCTATTAGTATAGGAGATACCTGAAAACATATCACACTTTTCATCATAGTGCTTTTACCAATGCATAAAATGCATGGAGAAGTCATTTCGAATGACTGGTCCTCAGTGTTGTGAGAACGATGACTGGTTAAAATTTTTGGTGGTTTCTTGTTCAGTCCATAGGCCTACATCATGTGGCAAACCGGTGAGCATGTGGCTCTATTAGTATAGGAGATACCTGAAAACATATCACACTTTTCATCATAGTGCTTTTACCAATGCATAAAATGCATGGAGAAGTCATTTCGAATGACTGGTCCTCAGTGTTGTGAGAACGATGACTGGTTAAAATTTTTGGTGGTTTCTTGTTCAGTCCATAGGCCTACATCATGTGGCAAACCGGTGAGCATGTGGCTCTATTAGTATAGGAGATACCTGAAAACATATCACACTTTTCATCATAGTGCTTTTACCAATGCATAAAATGCATGGAGAAGTCATTTCGAATGACTGGTCCTCAGTGTTGTGAGAACGATGACTGGTTAAAATTTTTGGTGGTTTCTTGTTCAGTCCATAGGCCTACATCATGTGGCAAACCGGTGAGCATGTGGCTCTATTAGTATAGGAGATACCTGAAAACATATCACACTTTTCATCATAGTGCTTTTACCAATGCATAAAATGCATGGAGAAGTCATTTCGAATGACTGGTCCTCAGTGTTGTGAGAACGATGACTGGTTAAAATTTTTGGTGGTTTCTTGTTCAGTCCATAGGCCTACATCATGTGGCAAACCGGTGAGCATGTGGCTCTATTAGTATAGGAGATACCTGAAAACATATCACACTTTTCATCATAGTGCTTTTACCAATGCATAAAATGCATGGAGAAGTCATTTCGAATGACTGGTCCTCAGTGTTGTGAGAACGATGACTGGTTAAAATTTTTGGTGGTTTCTTGTTCAGTCCATAGGCCTACATCATGTGGCAAACCGGTGAGCATGTGGCTCTATTAGTATAGGAGATACCTGAAAACATATCACACTTTTCATCATAGTGCTTTTACCAATGCATAAAATGCATGGAGAAGTCATTTCGAATGACTGGTCCTCAGTGTTGTGAGAACGATGACTGGTTAAAATTTTTGGTGGTTTCTTGTTCAGTCCATAGGCCTACATCATGTGGCAAACCGGTGAGCATGTGGCTCTATTAGTATAGGAGATACCTGAAAACATATCACACTTTTCATCATAGTGCTTTTACCAATGCATAAAATGCATGGAGAAGTCATTTCGAATGACTGGTCCTCAGTGTTGTGAGAACGATGACTGGTTAAAATTTTTGGTGGTTTCTTGTTCAGTCCATAGGCCTACATCATGTGGCAAACCGGTGAGCATGTGGCTCTATTAGTATAGGAGATACCTGAAAACATATCACACTTTTCATCATAGTGCTTTTACCAATGCATAAAATGCATGGAGAAGTCATTTCGAATGACTGGTCCTCAGTGTTGTGAGAACGATGACTGGTTAAAATTTTTGGTGGTTTCTTGTTCAGTCCATAGGCCTACATCATGTGGCAAACCGGTGAGCATGTGGCTCCATTAGTATAGGAGATACCTGAAAACATATCACACTTTTCATCATAGTGCTTTTACCAATGCATAAAATGCATGGAGAAGTCATTTCGAATGACTGGTCCTCAGTGTTGTGAGAACGATGACTGGTTAAAATTTTTGGTGGTTTCTTGTTCAGTCCATAGGCCTACATCATGTGGCAAACCGGTGAGCATGTGGCTCTATTAGTATAGGAGATACCTGAAAACATATCACACTTTTCATCATAGTGCTTTTACCAATGCATAAAATGCATGGAGAAGTCATTTCGAATGACTGGTCCTCAGTGTTGTGAGAACGATGACTGGTTAAAATTTTTGGTGGTTTCTTGTTCAGTCCATAGGCCTACATCATGTGGCAAACCGGTGAGCATGTGGCTCTATTAGTATAGGAGATACCTGAAAACATCACACTTTTCATCATAGTGCTTTTACCAATGCATAAAATGCATGGAGAAGTCATTTCGAATGACTGGTCCTCAGTGTTGTGAGAACGATGACTGGTTAAAATTTTTGGTGGTTTCTTGTTCAGTCCATAGGCCTACATCATGTGGCAAACCGGTGAGCATGTGGCTCTATTAGTATAGGAGATACCTGAAAACATATCACACTTTTCATCATAGTGCTTTTACCAATGCATAAAATGCATGGAGAAGTCATTTCGAATGACTGGTCCTCAGTGTTGTGAGAACAATGACTGGTTAAAATTTTTGGTGGTTTCTTGTTCAGTCCATAGGCCTACATCATGTTGCAAACCGGTGAGCATGTGGCTCTATTAGTATAGGAGATACCTGAAAACATATCACACTTTTCATCATAGTGCTTTTACCAATGCATAAAATGCATGGAGAAGTCATTTCGAATGACTGGTCCTCAGTGTTGTGAGAACGATGACTGGTTAAAATTTTTGGTGGTTTCTTGTTCAGTCCATAGGCCTACATCATGTGGCAAACCGGTGAGCATGTGGCTCTATTAGTATAGGAGATACCTGAAAACATATCACACTTTTCATCATAGTGCTTTTACCAATGCATAAAATGCATGGAGAAGTCATTTCGAATGACTGGTCCTCAGTGTTGTGAGAACGATGACTGGTTAAAATTTTTGGTGGTTTCTTGTTTAGTCCATAGGCCTACATCATGTGGCAAACCGGTGAGCATGTGGCTCTATTAGTATAGGAGATACCTGAAAACATATCACACTTTTCATCATAGTGCTTTTACCAATGCATAAAATGCATGGAGAAGTCATTTCGAATGACTGGTCCTCAGTGTTGTGAGAACGATGACTGGTTAAAATTTTTGGTGGTTTCTTGTTCAGTCCATAGGCCTACATCATGTGGCAAACCGGTGAGCATGTGGCTCTATTAGTATAGGAGATACCTGAAAACATATCACACTTTTCATCATAGTGCTTTTACCAATGCATAAAATGCATGGAGAAGTCATTTCGAATGACTGGTCCTCAGTGTTGTGAGAACGATGATTGGTTAAAATTTTTGGTGGTTTCTTGTTCAGTCCATAGGCCTACATCATGTGGCAAACCGGTGAGCATGTGGCTCTATTAGTATAGGAGATACCTGAAAACATATCACACTTTTCATCATAGTGCTTTTACCAATGCATAAAATGCATGGAGAAGTCATTTCGAATGACTGGTCCTCAGTGTTGTGAGAACGATGACTGATTAAAATTTTTGGTGGTTTCTTGTTCAGTCCATAGGCCTACATCATGTGGCAAACCGGTGAGCATGTGGCTCTATTAGTATAGGAGATACCTGAAAACATATCACACTTTTCATCATAGTGCTTTTACCAATGCATAAAATGCATGGAGAAGTCATTTCGAATGACTGGTCCTCAGTGTTGTGAGAACGATGACTGGTTAAAATTTTTGGTGGTTTCTTGTTCAGTCCATAGGCCTACATCATGTGGCAAACCGGTGAGCATGTGGCTCTATTAGTATAGGAGATACCTGAAAACATATCACACTTTTCATCATAGTGCTTTTACCAATGCATAAAATGCATGGAGAAGTCATTTCGAATGACTGGTCCTCAGTGTTGTGAGAACGATGACTGGTTAAAATTTTTGGTGGTTTCTTGTTCAGTCCATAGGCCTACATCATGTGGCAAACCGGTGAGCATGTGGCTCTATTAGTATAGGAGATACCTGAAAACATATCACACTTTTCATCATAGTGCTTTTACCAATGCATAAAATGCATGGAGAAGTCATTTCGAATGACTGGTCCTCAGTGTTGTGAGAACGATGACTGGTTAAAATTTTTGGTGGTTTCTTGTTCAGTCCATAGGCCTACATCATGTGGCAAACCGGTGAGCATGTGGCTCTATTAGTATAGGAGATACCTGAAAACATATCACACTTTTCATCATAGTGCTTTTACCAATGCATAAAATGCATGGAGAAGTCATTTCGAATGACTGGTCCTCAGTGTTGTGACAACGATGACTGGTTAAAATTTTTGGTGGTTTCTTGTTCAGTCCATAGGCCTACATCATGTGGCAAACCGGTGAGCATGTGGCTCTATTAGTATAGGAGATACCTGAAAACATATCACACTTTTCATCATAGTGCTTTTACCAATGCATAAAATGCATGGAGAAGTCATTTCAAATGACTGGTCCTCAGTGTTGTGAGAACGATGACTGGTTAAAATTTTTGGTGGTTTCTTGTTCAGTCCATAGGCCTACATCATGTGGCAAACCGGTGAGCATGTGGCTCTATTAGTATAGGAGATACCTGAAAACATATCACACTTTTCATCATAGTACTTTTACCAATGCATAAAATGCATGGAGAAGTCATTTCGAATGACTGGTCCTCAGTGTTGTGACAACGATGACTGGTTAATATTTTTGGTGGTTTCTTGTTCAGTCCATAGGCCTACATCATGTGGCAAACCGGTGAGCATGTGGCTCTATTAGTATAGGAGATACCTGAAAACATATCACACTTTTCATCATAGTGCTTTTACCAATGCATAAAATGCATGGAGAAGTCATTTCGAATGACTGGTCCTCAGTGTTGTGAGAACGATGACTGGTTAAAATTTTTGGTGGTTTCTTGTTCAGTCCATAGGCCTACATCATGTGGCAAACCGGTGAGCATGTGGCTCTATTAGTATAGGAGATACCTGAAAACATATCACACTTTTCATCATAGTGCTTTTACCAATGCATAAAATGCATGGAGAAGTCATTTCGAATGACTGGTCCTCAGTGTTGTGAGAACGATGACTGGTTAAAATTTTTGGTGGTTTCTTGTTCAGTCCATAGGCCTACATCATGTGGCAAACCGGTGAGCATGTGGCTCTATTAGTATAGGAGATACCTGAAAACATATCACACTTTTCATCATAGTGCTTTTACCAATGCATAAAATGCATGGAGAAGTCATTTCGAATGACTGGTCCTCAGTGTTGTGAGAACGATGACTGGTTAAAATTTTTGGTGGTTTCTTGTTCAGTCCATAGGCCTACATCATGTGGCAAACCGGTGAGCATGTGGCTCTATTAGTATAGGAGATACCTGAAAACATATCACACTTTTCATCATAGTGCTTTTACCAATGCATAAAATGCATGGAGAAGTCATTTCGAATGACTGGTCCTCAGTGTTGTGAGAACGATGACTGGTTAAAATTTTTGGTGGTTTCTTGTTCAGTCCATAGGCCTACATCATGTGGCAAACCGGTGAGCATGTGGCTCTATTAGTATAGGAGATACCTGAAAACATCACACTTTTCATCATAGTGCTTTTACCAATGCATAAAATGCATGGAGAAGTCATTTCGAATGACTGGTCCTCAGTGTTGTGAGAACGATGACTGGTTAAAATTTTTGGTGGTTTCTTGTTCAGTCCATAGGCCTACATCATGTGGCAAACCGGTGAGCATGTGGCTCTATTAGTATAGGAGATACCTGAAAACATATCACACTTTTCATCATAGTGCTTTTACCAATGCATAAAATGCATGGAGAAGTCATTTCGAATGACTGGTCCTCAGTGTTGTGAGAACGATGACTGGTTAAAATTTTTGGTGGTTTCTTGTTCAGTCCATAGGCCTACATCATGTTGCAAACCGGTGAGCATGTGGCTCTATTAGTATAGGAGATACCTGAAAACATATCACACTTTTCATCATAGTGCTTTTACCAATGCATAAAATGCATGGAGAAGTCATTTCGAATGACTGGTCCTCAGTGTTGTGAGAACGATGACTGGTTAAAATTTTTGGTGGTTTCTTGTTTAGTCCATAGGCCTACATCATGTGGCAAACCGGTGAGCATGTGGCTCTATTAGTATAGGAGATACCTGAAAACATATCACACTTTTCATCATAGTGCTTTTACCAATGCATAAAATGCATGGAGAAGTCATTTCGAATGACTGGTCCTCAGTGTTGTGAGAACGATGACTGGTTAAAATTTTTGGTGGTTTCTTGTTCAGTCCATAGGCCTACATCATGTGGCAAACCGGTGAGCATGTGGCTCTATTAGTATAGGAGATACCTGAAAACATATCACACTTTTCATCATAGTGCTTTTACCAATGCATAAAATGCATGGAGAAGTCATTTCGAATGACTGGTCCTCAGTGTTGTGAGAACGATGACTGGTTAAAATTTTTGGTGGTTTCTTGTTCAGTCCATAGGCCTACATCATGTGGCAAACCGGTGAGCATGTGGCTCTATTAGTATAGGAGATACCTGAAAACATATCACACTTTTCATCAAAGTGCTTTTACCAATGCATAAAATGCATGGAGAAGTCATTTCGAATGACTGGTCCTCAGTGTTGTGAGAACGATGACTGATTAAAATTTTTGGTGGTTTCTTGTTCAGTCCATAGGCCTACATCATGTGGCAAACCGGTGAGCATGTGGCTCTATTAGTATAGGAGATACCTGAAAACATATCACACTTTTCATCATAGTGCTTTTACCAATGCATAAAATGCATGGAGAAGTCATTTCGAATGACTGGTCCTCAGTGTTGTGAGAACGATGACTGGTTAAAATTTTTGGTGGTTTCTTGTTCAGTCCATAGGCCTACATCATGTGGCAAACCGGTGAGCATGTGGCTCTATTAGTATAGGAGATACCTGAAAACATATCACACTTTTCATCATAGTGCTTTTACCAATGCATAAAATGCATGGAGAAGTCATTTCGAATGACTGGTCCTCAGTGTTGTGAGAACGATGACTGGTTAAAATTTTTGGTGGTTTCTTGTTCAGTCCATAGGCCTACATCATGTGGCAAACCGGTGAGCATGTGGCTCTATTAGTATAGGAGATACCTGAAAACATATCACACTTTTCATCATAGTGCTTTTACCAATGCATAAAATGCATGGAGAAGTCATTTCGAATGACTGGTCCTCAGTGTTGTGAGAACGATGACTGGTTAAAATTTTTGGTGGTTTCTTGTTCAGTCCATAGGCCTACATCATGTGGCAAACCGGTGAGCATGTGGCTCTATTAGTATAGGAGATACCTGAAAACATATCACACTTTTCATCATAGTGCTTTTACCAATGCATAAAATGCATGGAGAAGTCATTTCGAATGACTGGTCCTCAGTGTTGTGACAACGATGACTGGTTAAAATTTTTGGTGGTTTCTTGTTCAGTCCATAGGCCTACATCATGTGGCAAACCGGTGAGCATGTGGCTCTATTAGTATAGGAGATACCTGAAAACATATCACACTTTTCATCATAGTGCTTTTACCAATGCATAAAATGCATGGAGAAGTCATTTCGAATGACTGGTCCTCAGTGTTGTGAGAACGATGACTGGTTAAAATTTTTGGTGGTTTCTTGTTCAGTCCATAGGCCTACATCATGTGGCAAACCGGTGAGCATGTGGCTCTATTAGTATAGGAGATACCTGAAAACATATCACACTTTTCATCATAGTACTTTTACCAATGCATAAAATGTATGGAGAAGTCATTTCGAATGACTGGTCCTCAGTGTTGTGACAACGATGATTGGTTAATATTTTTGGTGGTTTCTTGTTCAGTCCATAGGCCTACATCATGTGGCAAACCGGTGAGCATGTGGCTCTATTAGTATAGGAGATACCTGAAAACATATCACACTTTTCATCATAGTGCTTTTACCAATGCATAAAATGCATGGAGAAGTCATTTCGAATGACTGGTCCTCAGTGTTGTGAGAACGATGACTGGTTAAATTTTTTGCTGGTTTCTTGTTCAGTCCATAGGCCTACATCATGTGGCAAACCGGTGAGCATGTGGCTCTATTAGTATAGGAGATACCTGAAAACATATCACACTTTTCATCATAGTGCTTTTACCAATGCATAAAATGCATGGAGAAGTCATTTCGAATGACTGGTCCTCAGTGTTGTGAGAACGATGACTGGTTAAAATTTTTGGTGGTTTCTTGTTCAATCCATAGGCCTACATCATGTGGCAAACCGGTGAGCATGTGGCTCTATTAGTATAGGAGATATCTGAAAACATATCACACTTTTCATCATAGTGCTTTTACCAATGCATAAAATGCATGGAGAAGTCATTTCGAATTACTGGTCCTCAGTGTTGTGAGAACGATGACTGGTTAAAATTTTTGGTGGTTTCTTGTTCAGTCCATAGGCCTACATCATGTGGCAAACCGGTGAGCATGTGGCTCTATTAGTATAGGAGATACCTGAAAACATATCACACTTTTCATCATAGTGCTTTTACCAATGCATAAAATGCATGGAGAAGTCATTTCGAATGACTGGTCCTCAGTGTTGTGAGAACGATGACTGGTTAAAATTTTTGGTGGCTTCTTGTTCAGTCCATAGGCCTACATCATGTGGCAAACCGGTGAGCATGTGGTTCTATTAGTATAGGAGATACCTGAAAACATATCACACTTTTCATCATAGTGCTTTTACCAATGCATAAAATGCATGGAGAAGTCATTTCGAATGACTGGTCCTCAGTGTTGTGAGAACGATGACTGGTTAAAATTTTTGGTGGTTTCTTGTTCAGTCCATAGGCCTACATCATGTGGCAAACCGGTGAGCATGTGGCTCTATTAGTATAGGAGATACCTGAAAACATATCACACTTTTCATCATAGTGCTTTTACCAATGCATAAAATGCATGGAGAAGTCATTTCGAATGACTGGTCCTCAGTGTTGTGAGAACGATGACTGGTTAAAATTGTTGGTGGTTTCATGTTCAGTCCATAGGCCTACATCATGTGGCAAATCGGTGAGCATGTGGCTCTATTAGTATAGGAGATACCTGAAAACATATCACACTTTTCATCATAGTGCTTTTACCAATGCATAAAATGCATGGAGAAGTCATTTCGAACGACTGGTCCTCAGTGTTGTGAGAACGATGACTGGTTAAAATTTTTGGTGGCTTCTTGTTCAGTCCATAGGCCTACATCATGTGGCAAACCGGTTAGCATGTGGCTCTATTAGTATAGGAGATATCTGAAAACATATCACACTTTTCATCATAGTGCTTTTACCAATGCATAAAATGCATGGAGAAGTCATTTCGAATGACTGGTCCTCAGTGTTGTGAGAACGATGACTGGTTAAAATTTTTGGTGGTTTCTTGTTCAGTCCATAGGCCTACATCATGTGGCAAACCGGTGAGCATGTGGCTCTATTAGTATAGGAGATACCTGAAAACATATCACACTTTTCATCATAGTGCTTTTACCAATGCATAAAATGCATGGAGAAGTCATTTCGAATGACTGGTCCTCAGTGTTGTGAGAACGATGACTGGTTAAAATTTTTGGTGGTTTCTTGTTCAGTCCATAGGCCTACATCATGTGGCAAACCGGTGAGCATGTGGCTCTATTAGTATAGGAGATACCTGAAAACATATCACACTTTTCATCATAGTGCTTTTACCAATGCATAAAATGCATGGAGAAGTCATTTCGAATGACTGGTCCTCAGTGTTGTGAGAACGATGACTGGTTAAAATTTTTGGTGGTTTCTTGTTCAGTCCATAGGCCTACATCATGTGGCAAACCGGTGAGCATGTGGCTCTATTAGTATAGGAGATACCTGAAAACATATCACACTTTTCATCATAGTGCTTTTACCAATGCATAAAATGCATGGAGAAGTCATTTCGAATGACTGGTCCTCAGTGTTGTGAGAACGATGACTGGTTAAAATTTTTGGTGGTTTCTTGTTCAGTCCATAGGCCTACATCATGTGGCAAACCGGTGAGCATGTGGCTCTATTAGTATAGGAGATACCTGAAAACATATCACACTTTTCATCATAGTGCTTTTACCAATGCATAAAATGCATGGAGAAGTCATTTCGAATGACTGGTCCTCAGTGTTGTGAGAACGATGACTGGTTAAAATTTTTGGTGGTTTCTTGTTCAGTCCATAGGCCTACATCATGTGGCAAACCGGTGAGCATGTGGCTCTATTAGTATAGGAGATACCTGAAAACATATCACACTTTTCATCATAGTGCTTTTACCAATGCATAAAATGCATGGAGAAGTCATTTCGAATGACTGGTCCTCAGTGTTGTGAGAACGATGACTGGTTAAAATTTTTGGTGGTTTCTTGTTCAGTCCATAGGCCTACATCATGTGGCAAACCGGTGAGCATGTGGCTCTATTAGTATAGGAGATACCTGAAAACATATCACACTTTTCATCATAGTGCTTTTACCAATGCGCATAAAATGCATGGAGAAGTCATTTCGAATGACTGGTCCTCAGTGTTGTGAGAACGATGACTGGTTAAAATTTTTGGTGGTTTCTTGTTCAGTCCATAGGCCTACATCATGTGGCAAACCGGTGAGCATGTGGCTCTATTAGTATAGGAGATACCTGAAAACATATCACACTTTTCATCATAGTGCTTTTACCAATGCATAAAATGCATGGAGAAGTCATTTCGAATGACTGGTCCTCAGTGTTGTGAGAACGATGACTGGTTAAAATTTTTGGTGGTTTCTTGTTCAGTCCATAGGCCTACATCATGTGGCAAACCGGTGAGCATGTGGCTCTATTAGTATAGGAGATACCTGAAAACATATCACACTTTTCATCATAGTGCTTTTACCACTGCATAAAATGCATGGAGAAGTCATTTCGAATTTTGTCCTCAGTGTTGTGAGAACGATGACTGGTTAAAATTTTTGGTGGTTTCTTGTTCAGTCCATAGGCCTACATCATGTGGCAAACCGGTGAGCATGTGGCTCTATTAGTATAGGAGATACCTGAAAACATATCACACTTTTCATCATAGTGCTTTTACCAATGCATAAAATGCATGGAGAAGTCATTTCGAATGACTGGTCCTCAGTGTTGTGAGAACGATGACTGGTTAAAATTTTTGGTGGTTTCTTGTTCAGTCCATAGGCCTACATCATGTGGCAAACCGGTGAGCATGTGGCTCTATTAGTATAGGAGATACCTGAAAACATATCACACTTTTCATCATAGTGCTTTTACCAATGCATAAAATGCATGGAGAAGTCATTTCGAATGACTGGTCCTCAGTGTTGTGAGAACGATGACTGGTTAAAATTTTTGGTGGTTTCTTGTTCAGTCCATAGGCCTACATCATGTGGCAAACCGGTGAGCATGTGGCTCTATTAGTATAGGAGATACCTGAAAACATATCACACTTTTCATCATAGTGCTTTTACCAATGCATAAAATGCATGGAGAAGTCATTTCGAATGACTGGTCCTCAGTGTTGTGAGAACGATGACTGGTTAAAATTTTTGGTGGTTTCTTGTTCAGTCCATAGGCCTACATCATGTGGCAAACCGGTGAGCATGTGGCTCTATTAGTATAGGAGATACCTGAAAACATATCACACTTTTCATCATAGTGCTTTTACCAATGCATAAAATGCATGGAGAAGTCATTTCGAATGACTGGTCCTCAGTGTTGTGAGAACGATGACTGGTTAAAATTTTTGGTGGTTTCTTGTTCAGTCCATAGGCCTACATCATGTGGCAAACCGGTGAGCATGTGGCTCTATTAGTATAGGAGTTACCTGAAAACATATCACACTTTTCATCATAGTGCTTTTACCAATGCATAAAATGCATGGAGAAGTCATTTCGAATGACTGGTCCTCAGTGTTGTGAGAACGATGACTGGTTAAAATTTTTGGTGGTTTCTTGTTCAGTCCATAGGCCTACATCATGTGGCAAACCGGTGAGCATGTGGCTCTATTAGTATAGGAGATACCTGAAAACATATCACACTTTTCATCATAGTGCTTTTACCAATGCATAAAATGCATGGAGAAGTCATTTCGAATGACTGGTCCTCAGTGTTGTGAGAACGATGACTGGTTAAAATTTTTGGTGGTTTCTTGTTCAGTCCATAGGCCTACATCATGTGGCAAACCGGTGAGCATGTGGCTCTATTAGTATAGGAGATACCTGAAAACATATCACACTTTTCATCATAGTGCTTTTACCACTGCATAAAATGCATGGAGAAGTCATTTCGAATTTTGTCCTCAGTGTTGTGAGAACGATGACTGGTTAAAATTTTTGGTGGTTTCTTGTTCAGTCCATAGGCCTACATCATGTGGCAAACCGGTGAGCATGTGGCTCTATTAGTATAGGAGATACCTGAAAACATATCACACTTTTCATCATAGTGCTTTTACCAATGCATAAGATGCATGGAGAAGTCATTTCGAATTTTGTCCTCAGTGTTGTGAGAACGATGACTGGTTAAAATTTTTGGTGGTTTCTTGTTCAGTCCATAGGCCTACATCATGTGGCAAACCGGTGAGCATGTGGCTCTATTAGTATAGGAGATACCTGAAAACATATCACACTTTTCATCATAGTGCTTTTACCAATGCATAAAATGCATGGAGAAGTCATTTCGAATGACTGGTCCTCAGTGTTGTGAGAACGATGACTGGTTAAAATTTTTGGTGGTTTCTTGTTCAGTCCATAGGCCTACATCATGTGGCAAACCGGTGAGCATGTGGCTCTATTAGTATAGGAGATACCTGAAAACATATCACACTTTTCATCATAGTGCTTTTACCAATGCATAAAATGCATGGAGAAGTCATTTCGAATGACTGGTCCTCAGTGTTGTGAGAACGATGACTGGTTACAATTTTTGGTGGTTTCTTGTTCAGTCCATAGGCCTACATCATGTGGCAAACCGGTGAGCATGTGGCTCTATTAGTATAGGAGATACCTGAAAACATATCACACTTTTCATCATAGTGCTTTTACCAATGCATAAAATGCATGGAGAAGTCATTTCGAATGACTGGTCCTCAGTGTTGTGAGAACGATGACTGGTTAAAATTTTTGGTGGTTTCTTGTTCAGTCCATAGGCCTACATCATGTGGCAAACCGGTGAGCATGTGGCTCTATTAGTATAGGAGTTACCTGAAAACATATCACACTTTTCATCATAGTGCTTTTACCAATGCATAAAATGCATGGAGAAGTCATTTCGAATGACTGGTCCTCAGTGTTGTGAGAACGATGACTGGTTAAAATTTTTGGTGGTTTCTTGTTCAGTCCATAGGCCTACATCATGTGGCAAACCGGTGAGCATGTGGCTCTATTAGTATAGGAGATACCTGAAAACATATCACACTTTTCATCATAGTGCTTTTACCAATGCATAAAATGCATGGAGAAGTCATTTCGAATGACTGGTCCTCAGTGTTGTGAGAACGATGACTGGTTAAAATTTTTGGTGGTTTCTTGTTCAGTCCATAGGCCTACATCATGTGGCAAACCGGTGAGCATGTGGCTCTATTAGTATAGGAGATACCTGAAAACATATCACACTTTTCATCATAGTGCTTTTACCAATGCATAAAATGCATGGAGAAGTCATTTCGAATGACTGGTCCTCAGTGTTGTGAGAACGATGACTGGTTAAAATTTTTGGTGGTTTCTTGTTCAGTCCATAGGCCTACATCATGTGGCAAACCGGTGAGCATGTGGCTCTATTAGTATAGGAGATACCTGAAAACATATCACACTTTTCATCATAGTGCTTTTACCAATGCATAAAATGCATGGAGAAGTCATTTCGAATGACTGGTCCTCAGTGTTGTGAGAACGATGACTGGTTAAAATTTTTGGTGGTTTCTTGTTCAGTCCATAGGCCTACATCATGTGGCAAACCGGTGAGCATGTGGCTCTATTAGTATAGGAGATACCTGAAAACATATCACACTTTTCATCATAGTGCTTTTACCAATGCATAAAATGCATGGAGAAGTCATTTCGAATGACTGGTCCTCAGTGTTGTGAGAACGATGACTGGTTAAAATTTTTGGTGGTTTCTTGTTCAGTCCATAGGCCTACATCATGTGGCAAACCGGTGAGCATGTGGCTCTATTAGTATAGGAGATACCTGAAAACATATCACACTTTTCATCATAGTGCTTTTACCAATGCATAAAATGCATGGAGAAGTCATTTCGAATGACTGGTCCTCAGTGTTGTGAGAACGATGACTGGTTAAAATTTTTGGTGGTTTCTTGTTCAGTCCATAGGCCTACATCATGTGGCAAACCGGTGAGCATGTGGCTCTATTAGTATAGGAGATACCTGAAAACATATCACACTTTTCATCATAGTGCTTTTACCAATGCATAAAATGCATGGAGAAGTCATTTCGAATGACTGGTCCTCAGTGTTGTGAGAACGATGACTGGTTAAAATTTTTGGTGGTTTCTTGTTCAGTCCATAGGCCTACATCATGTGGCAAACCGGTGAGCATGTGGCTCTATTAGTATAGGAGATACCTGAAAACATATCACACTTTTCATCATAGTGCTTTTACCACTGCATAAAATGCATGGAGAAGTCATTTCGAATTTTGTCCTCAGTGTTGTGAGAACGATGACTGGTTAAAATTTTTGGTGGTTTCTTGTTCAGTCCATAGGCCTACATCATGTGGCAAACCGGTGAGCATGTGGCTCTATTAGTATAGGAGATACCTGAAAACATATCACACTTTTCATCATAGTGCTTTTACCAATGCATAAAATGCATGGAGAAGTCATTTCGAATGACTGGTCCTCAGTGTTGTGAGAACGATGACTGGTTAAAATTTTTGGTGGTTTCTTGTTCAGTCCATAGGCCTACATCATGTGGCAAACCGGTGAGCATGTGGCTCTATTAGTATAGGAGATACCTGAAAACATATCACACTTTTCATCATAGTGCTTTTACCAATGCATAAAATGCATGGAGAAGTCATTTCGAATGACTGGTCCTCAGTGTTGTGAGAACGATGACTGGTTAAAATTTTTGGTGGTTTCTTGTTCAGTCCATAGGCCTACATCATGTGGCAAACCGGTGAGCATGTGGCTCTATTAGTATAGGAGATACCTGAAAACATATCACACTTTTCATCATAGTGCTTTTACCAATGCATAAAATGCATGGAGAAGTCATTTCGAATGACTGGTCCTCAGTGTTGTGAGAACGATGACTGGTTAAAATTTTTGGTGGTTTCTTGTTCAGTCCATAGGCCTACATCATGTGGCAAACCGGTGAGCATGTGGCTCTATTAGTATAGGAGATACCTGAAAACATATCACACTTTTCATCATAGTGCTTTTACCAATGCATAAAATGCATGGAGAAGTCATTTCGAATGACTGGTCCTCAGTGTTGTGAGAACGATGACTGGTTAAAATTTTTGGTGGTTTCTTGTTCAGTCCATAGGCCTACATCATGTGGCAAACCGGTGAGCATGTGGCTCTATTAGTATAGGAGTTACCTGAAAACATATCACACTTTTCATCATAGTGCTTTTACCAATGCATAAAATGCATGGAGAAGTCATTTCGAATGACTGGTCCTCAGTGTTGTGAGAACGATGACTGGTTAAAATTTTTGGTGGTTTCTTGTTCAGTCCATAGGCCTACATCATGTGGCAAACCGGTGAGCATGTGGCTCTATTAGTATAGGAGATACCTGAAAACATATCACACTTTTCATCATAGTGCTTTTACCAATGCATAAAATGCATGGAGAAGTCATTTCGAATGACTGGTCCTCAGTGTTGTGAGAACGATGACTGGTTAAAATTTTTGGTGGTTTCTTGTTCAGTCCATAGGCCTACATCATGTGGCAAACCGGTGAGCATGTGGCTCTATTAGTATAGGAGATACCTGAAAACATATCACACTTTTCATCATAGTGCTTTTACCACTGCATAAAATGCATGGAGAAGTCATTTCGAATTTTGTCCTCAGTGTTGTGAGAACGATGACTGGTTAAAATTTTTGGTGGTTTCTTGTTCAGTCCATAGGCCTACATCATGTGGCAAACCGGTGAGCATGTGGCTCTATTAGTATAGGAGATACCTGAAAACATATCACACTTTTCATCATAGTGCTTTTACCAATGCATAAAATGCATGGAGAAGTCATTTCGAATGACTGGTCCTCAGTGTTGTGAGAACGATGACTGGTTAAAATTTTTGGTGGTTTCTTGTTCAGTCCATAGGCCTACATCATGTGGCAAACCGGTGAGCATGTGGCTCTATTAGTATAGGAGATACCTGAAAACATATCACACTTTTCATCATAGTGCTTTTACCAATGCATAAAATGCATGGAGAAGTCATTTCGAATGACTGGTCCTCAGTGTTGTGAGAACGATGACTGGTTAAAATTTTTGGTGGTTTCTTGTTCAGTCCATAGGCCTACATCATGTGGCAAACCGGTGAGCATGTGGCTCTATTAGTATAGGAGATACCTGAAAACATATCACACTTTTCATCATAGTGCTTTTACCAATGCATAAAATGCATGGAGAAGTCATTTCGAATGACTGGTCCTCAGTGTTGTGAGAACGATGACTGGTTAAAATTTTTGGTGGTTTCTTGTTCAGTCCATAGGCCTACATCATGTGGCAAACCGGTGAGCATGTGGCTCTATTAGTATAGGAGATACCTGAAAACATATCACACTTTTCATCATAGTGCTTTTACCAATGCATAAAATGCATGGAGAAGTCATTTCGAATGACTGGTCCTCAGTGTTGTGAGAACGATGACTGGTTAAAATTTTTGGTGGTTTCTTGTTCAGTCCATAGGCCTACATCATGTGGCAAACCGGTGAGCATGTGGCTCTATTAGTATAGGAGTTACCTGAAAACATATCACACTTTTCATCATAGTGCTTTTACCAATGCATAAAATGCATGGAGAAGTCATTTCGAATGACTGGTCCTCAGTGTTGTGAGAACGATGACTGGTTAAAATTTTTGGTGGTTTCTTGTTCAGTCCATAGGCCTACATCATGTGGCAAACCGGTGAGCATGTGGCTCTATTAGTATAGGAGATACCTGAAAACATATCACACTTTTCATCATAGTGCTTTTACCAATGCATAAAATGCATGGAGAAGTCATTTCGAATGACTGGTCCTCAGTGTTGTGAGAACGATGACTGGTTAAAATTTTTTGTGGTTTCTTGTTCAGTCCATAGGCCTACATCATGTGGCAAACCGGTGAGCATGTGGCTCTATTAGTATAGGAGATACCTGAAAACATATCACACTTTTCATCATAGTGCTTTTACTGTTATGGCTGGCAATCAGGCAACACAGCGTGCAGTAATCAGCGCACATACAGAGATCTGGCAAAAACCCAAAACAATAGGACGAGCTCTGAGACGTGGAATCTCTGTAGACTGCAGTACCTGAACTGTCCTCACACAACTGGAAGCAGCAGTGGATTGCGCCTATCACTACCTATGCAACTCGGCACTGCCTGAGGAGCTGACTAGCCTGAAGATAGAAATACAAGCCTGACTTACCTCAGAGAAATACCCCAAAGGAATAGGCTGCCCCCACATATAATGACTGTTAGCAAGATGAAAAGACAAACGTAGGAATGAAATAGATTCAGCAAAGTGAGGCCCGATATTCTAGACAGAGCGAGGATAGCAAAGAGAACTATGCAGTCTACAAAAAACCCTAAAACGAAAACCACGCAAAGGGGCAAAAAAGACCCACCGTGCCGAACTAACAGCACGGCGGTGCACCCCTTTGCTTCTCAGAGCTTCCAGCAAAAGATAATAACAAGCTGGACAGAAAAAACAGAAAACAAACTAGAAGCACTTATCTAGCAGAGCAGCAGGCCCAAGGAAAGATGCAGTAGCTCAGATCCAACACTGGAACATTGACAAGGAGCAAGGAAGACAGACTCAGGTGGAGCTAAATAGCAAGGCAGCCAACGAGCTCACCAAAACACCTGAGGGAGGACGCCCAGAGACTGCAATACCACTTGTGACCACAGAATTCACAACATTTTACCAATGCATAAAATGCATGGAGAAGTCATTTCGAATGACTGGTCCTCAGTGTTGTGAGAACGATGACTGGTTAAAATTTTTGGTGGTTTCTTGTTCAGTCCATAGGCCTACATCATGTGGCAAACCGGTGAGCATGTGGCTCTATTAGTATAGGAGATACCTGAAAACATATCACACTTTTCATCATAGTGCTTTTACCAATGCATAAAATGCATGGAGAAGTCATTTCGAATGACTGGTCCTCAGTGTTGTGAGAACGATGACTGGTTAAAATTTTTGGTGGTTTCTTGTTCAGTCCATAGGCCTACATCATGTGGCAAACCGGTGAGCATGTGGCTCTATTAGTATAGGAGATACCTGAAAACATATCACACTTTTCATCATAGTGCTTTTACCAATGCATAAAATGCATGGAGAAGTCATTTTGAATGACTGGTCCTCAGTGTTGTGAGAACGATGACTGGTTAAAATTTTTGGTGGTTTCTTGTTCAGTCCATAGGCCTACATCATGTGGCAAACCGGTGAGCATGTGGCTCTATTAGTATAGGAGATACCTGAAAACATATCACACTTTTCATCATAGTGCTTTTACCAATGCATAAAATGCATGGAGAAGTCATTTCGAATGACTGGTCCTCAGTGTTGTGAGAACGATGACTGGTTAAAATTTTTGGTGGTTTCTTGTTCAGTCCATAGGCCTACATCATGTGGCAAACCGGTGAGCATGTGGCTCTATTAGTATAGGAGATACCTGAAAACATATCACACTTTTCATCATAGTGCTTTTACCAATGCATAAAATGCATGGAGAAGTCATTTCGAATGACTGGTCCTCAGTGTTGTGAGAACGATGACTGGTTAAAATTTTTGGTGGTTTCTTGTTCAGTCCATAGGCCTACATCATGTGGCAAACCGGTGAGCATGTGGCTCTATTAGTATAGGAGATACCTGAAAACATATCACACTTTTCATCATAGTGCTTTTACCAATGCATAAAATGCATGGAGAAGTCATTTCGAATGACTGGTCCTCAGTGTTGTGAGAACGATGACTGGTTAAAATTTTTGGTGGTTTCTTGTTCAGTCCATAGGCCTACATCATGTGGCAAACCGGTGAGCATGTGGCTCTATTAGTATAGGAGTTACCTGAAAACATATCACACTTTTCATCATAGTGCTTTTACCAATGCATAAAATGCATGGAGAAGTCATTTCGAATGACTGGTCCTCAGTGTTGTGAGAACGATGACTGGTTAAAATTTTTGGTGGTTTCTTGTTCAGTCCATAGGCCTACATCATGTGGCAAACCGGTGAGCATGTGGCTCTATTAGTATAGGAGATACCTGAAAACATATCACACTTTTCATCATAGTGCTTTTACCAATGCATAAAATGCATGGAGAAGTCATTTCGAATGACTGGTCCTCAGTGTTGTGAGAACGATGACTGGTTAAAATTTTTTGTGGTTTCTTGTTCAGTCCATAGGCCTACATCATGTGGCAAACCGGTGAGCATGTGGCTCTATTAGTATAGGAGATACCTGAAAACATATCACACTTTTCATCATAGTGCTTTTACCAATGCATAAAATGCATGGAGAAGTCATTTCGAATGACTGGTCCTCAGTGTTGTGAGAACGATGACTGGTTAAAATTTTTGGTGGTTTCTTGTTCAGTCCATAGGCCTACATCATGTGGCAAACCGGTGAGCATGTGGCTCTATTAGTATAGGAGATACCTGAAAACATATCACACTTTTCATCATAGTGCTTTTACCAATGCATAAAATGCATGGAGAAGTCATTTCGAATGACTGGTCCTCAGTGTTGTGAGAACGATGACTGGTTAAAATTTGTGGTGGTTTCTTGTTCAGTCCATAGGCCTACATCATGTGGCAAACCGGTGAGCATGTGGCTCTATTAGTATAGGAGATACCTGAAAACATATCACACTTTTCATCATAGTGCTTTTACCAATGCATAAAATGCATGGAGAAGTCATTTTGAATGACTGGTCCTCAGTGTTGTGAGAACGATGACTGGTTAAAATTTTTGGTGGTTTCTTGTTCAGTCCATAGGCCTACATCATGTGGCAAACCGGTGAGCATGTGGCTCTATTAGTATAGGAGATACCTGAAAACATATCACACTTTTCATCATAGTGCTTTTACCAATGCATAAAATGCATGGAGAAGTCATTTCGAATGACTGGTCCTCAGTGTTGTGAGAACGATGACTGGTTAAAATTTTTGGTGGTTTCTTGTTCAGTCCATAGGCCTACATCATGTGGCAAACCGGTGAGCATGTGGCTCTATTAGTATAGGAGATACCTGAAAACATATCACACTTTTCATCATAGTGCTTTTACCAATGCATAAAATGCATGGAGAAGTCATTTCGAATGACTGGTCCTCAGTGTTGTGAGAACGATGACTGGTTAAAATTTTTGGTGGTTTCTTGTTCAGTCCATAGGCCTACATCATGTGGCAAACCGGTGAGCATGTGGCTCTATTAGTATAGGAGATACCTGAAAACATATCACACTTTTCATCATAGTGCTTTTACCAATGCATAAAATGCATGGAGAAGTCATTTCGAATGACTGGTCCTCAGTGTTGTGAGAACGATGACTGGTTAAAATTTTTGGTGGTTTCTTGTTCAGTCCATAGGCCTACATCATGTGGCAAACCGGTGAGCATGTGGCTCTATTAGTATAGGAGATACCTGAAAACATATCACACTTTTCATCATAGTGCTTTTACCAATGCATAAAATGCATGGAGAAGTCATTTCGAATGACTGGTCCTCAGTGTTGTGAGAACGATGACTGGTTAAAATTTTTGGTGGTTTCTTGTTCAGTCCATAGGCCTACATCATGTGGCAAACCGGTGAGCATGTGGCTCTATTAGTATAGGAGATACCTGAAAACATATCACACTTTTCATCATAGTGCTTTTACCAATGCATAAAATGCATGGAGAAGTCATTTCGAATGACTGGTCCTCAGTGTTGTGAGAACGATGACTGGTTAATATTTTTGGTGGTTTCTTGTTCAGTCCATAGGCCTACATCATGTGGCAAACCGGTGAGCATGTGGCTCTATTAGTATAGGAGATACCTGAAAACATATCACTCTTTTCATCATAGTGCTTTTACCAATGCATAAAATGCATGGAGAAGTCATTTCGAATGACTGGTCCTCAGTGTTGTGAGAACGATGACTGGTTAAAATTTTTGGTGGTTTCTTGTTCAGTCCATAGGCCTACATCATGTGGCAAACCGGTGAGCATGTGGCTCTATTAGTATAGGAGATACCTGAAAACATATCACACTTTTCATCATAGTGCTTTTACCAATGCATAAAATGCATGGAGAAGTCATTTCGAATGACTGGTCCTCAGTGTTGTGAGAACGATGACTGGTTAAAATTTTTGGTGGTTTCTTGTTCAGTCCATAGGCCTACATCATGTGGCAAACCGGTGAGCATGTGGCTCTATTAGTATAGGAGATACCTGAAAACATATCACACTTTTCATCATAGTGCTTTTACCAATGCATAAAATGCATGGAGAAGTCAATTCGAATGACTGGTCCTCAGTGTTGTGAGAACGATGACTGGTTAAAATTTTTGGTGGTTTCTTGTTCAGTCCATAGGCCTACATCATGTGGCAAACCGGTGAGCATGTGGCTCTATTAGTATAGGAGATACCTGAAAACATATCACACTTTTCATCATAGTGCTTTTACCAATGCATAAAATGCATGGAGAAGTCATTTCGAATGACTGGTCCTCAGTGTTGTGAGAACGATGACTGGTTAAAATTTTTGGTGGTTTCTTGTTCAGTCCATAGGCCTACATCATGTGGCAAACCGGTGAGCATGTGGCTCTATTAGCATAGGAGATACCTGAAAACATATCACACTTTTCATCATAGTGCTTTTACCCAATGCATAAAATGCATGGAGAAGTCATTTCGAATGACTGGTCCTCAGTGTTGTGAGAATGATGACTGGTTAAAATTTTGGTGGTTTCTTGTTCAGTCCATAGGCCTACATCATGTGGCAAACCGGTGAGCATGTGGCTCTATTAGTATAGGAGATACCTGAAAACATATCACACTTTTCATCATAGTGCTTTTACCAATGCATAAAATGCATGGAGAAGTCATTTCGAATGACTGGTCCTCAGTGTTGTGAGAACGATGACTGGTTAAAATTTTTGGTGGTTTCTTGTTCAGTCCATAGGCCTACATCATGTGGCAAACCGGTGAGCATGTGGCTCTATTAGTATAGGAGATACCTGAAAACATATCACACTTTTCATCATAGTGCTTTTACCCAATGCATAAAATGCATGGAGAAGTCATTTCGAATGACTGGTCCTCAGTGTTGTGAGAACGATGACTGGTTAAAATTTTTGGTGGTTTCTTGTTCAGTCCATAGGCCTACATCATGTGGCAAACCGGTGAGCATGTGGCTCTATTAGTATAGGAGATACCTGAAAACATATCACACTTTTCATCATAGTGCTTTTACCAATGCATAAAATGCATGGAGAAGTAATTTCGAATGACTGGTCCTCAGTGTTGTGAGAACGATGACTGGTTAAAATTTTTGGTGGTTTCTTGTTCAGTCCATAGGCCTACATCATGTGGCAAACCGGTGAGCATGTGGCTCTATTAGTATAGGAGATACCTGAAAACATATCACACTTTTCATCATAGTGCTTTTACCAATGCATAAAATGCATGGAGAAGTCATTTCGAATGACTGGTCCTCAGTGTTGTGAGAACGATGACTGGTTAAAATTTTTGGAGGTTTCTTGTTCAGTCCATAGGCCTACATCATGTGGCAAACCGGTGAGCATGTGGCTCTATTAGTATAGGAGATACCTGAAAACATATCACACTTTTCATCATAGTGCTTTTGCCAATGCATAAAATGCATGGAGAAGTCATTTCGAATGACTGGTCCTCAGTGTTGTGAGAACGATGACTGGTTAAAATTTTGGTGGTTTCTTGTTCAGTCCATAGGCCTACATCATGTGGCAAACCGGTGAGCATGTGGCTCTATTAGTATAGGAGATACCTGAAAACATATCACACTTTTCATCATAGTGCTTTTACCAATGCATAAAATGCATGGAGAAGTCATTTCGAATGACTGGTCCTCAGTGTTGTGAGAACGATGACTGGTTAAAATTTTTGGTGGTTTCTTGTTCAGTCCATAGGCCTACATCACGTGGCAAACCGGTGAGCATGTGGCTCTATTAGTATAGGAGATACCTGAAAACATATCACACTTTTCATCATAGTGCTTTTACCAATGCATAAAATGCATGGAGAAGTCATTTCGAATGACTGGTCCTCAGTGTTGTGAGAACGATGACTGGTTAAAATTTTTGGTGGTTTCTTGTTCAGTCCATAGGCCTACATCATGTGGCAAACCGGTGAGCATGTGGCTCTATTAGTATAGGAGATACCTGAAAACATATCACACTTTTCATCATAGTGCTTTTACCCAATGCATAAAATGCATGGAGAAGTCATTTCGAATGACTGGTCCTCAGTGTTGTGAGAACGATGACTGGTTAAAATTTTTGGTGGTTTCTTGTTCAGTCCATAGGCCTACATCATGTGGCAAACCGGTGAGCATGTGGCTCTATTAGTATAGGAGATACCTGAAAACATATCACACTTTTCATCATAGTGCTTTTACCAATGCATAAAATGCATGGAGAAGTAATTTCGAATGACTGGTCCTCAGTGTTGTGAGAACGATGACTGGTTAAAATTTTTGGTGGTTTCTTGTTCAGTCCATAGGCCTACATCATGTGGCAAACCGGTGAGCATGTGGCTCTATTAGTATAGGAGATACCTGAAAACATATCACACTTTTCATCATAGTGCTTTTACCAATGCATAAAATGCATGGAGAAGTCATTTCGAATGACTGGTCCTCAGTGTTGTGAGAACGATGACTGGTTAAAATTTTTGGAGGTTTCTTGTTCAGTCCATAGGCCTACATCATGTGGCAAACCGGTGAGCATGTGGCTCTATTAGTATAGGAGATACCTGAAAACATATCACACTTTTCATCATAGTGCTTTTACCAATGCATAAAATGCATGGAGAAGTCATTTCGAATGACTGGTCCTCAGTGTTGTGAGAACGATGACTGGTTAAAATTTTTGGTGGTTTCTTGTTCAGTCCATAGGCCTACATCATGTGGCAAACCGGTGAGCATGTGGCTCTATTAGTATAGGAGATACCTGAAAACATATAACACTTTTCATCATAGTGCTTTTACCAATGCATAAAATGCATGGAGAAGTCATTTCGAATGACTGGTCCTCAGTGTTGTGAGAACGATGACTGGTTAAAATTTTTGGTGGTTTCTTGTTCAGTCCATAGGCCTACATCATGTGGCAAACCGGTGAGCATGTGGCTCTATTAGTATAGGAGATACCTGAAAACATATCACACTTTTCATCATAGTGCTTTTACCAATGCATAAAATGCATGGAGAAGTCATTTCGAATGACTGGTCCTCAGTGTTGTGAGAACGATGACTGGTTAAAATTTTTGGTGGTTTCTTGTTCAGTCCATAGGCCTACATCATGTGGCAAACCGGTGAGCATGTGGCTCTATTAGTATAGGAGATACCTGAAAACATATCACACTTTTCATCATAGTGCTTTTAGCAATGCATAAAATGCATGGAGAAGTCATTTCGAATGGCTGGTCCTCAGTGTTGTGAGAACGATGACTGGTTAAAATTTTTGGTGGTTTCTTGTTCAGTCCATAGGCCTACATCATGTGGCAAACCGGTGAGCATGTGGCTCTATTAGTATAGGAGATACCTGAAAACATATCACACTTTTCATCATAGTGCTTTTACCAATGCATAAAATGCATGGAGAAGTCATTTCGAATGACTGGTCCTCAGTGTTGTGAGAACGATGACTGGTTAAAATTTTTGGTGGTTTCTTGTTCAGTCCATAGGCCTACATCATGTGGCAAACCGGTGAGCATGTGGCTCTATTAGTATAGGAGATACCTGAAAACATATCACACTTTTCATCATAGTGCTTTTACCAATGCATAAAATGCATGGAGAAGTCATTTCGAATTTTGTCCTCAGTGTTGTGAGAACGATGACTGGTTAAAATTTTTGGTGGTTTCTTGTTCAGTCCATAGGCCTACATCATGTGGCAAACCGGTGAGCATGTGGCTCTATTAGTATAGGAGATACCTGAAAACATATCACACTTTTCATCATAGTGCTTTTACCAATGCATAAAATGCATGGAGAAGTCATTTCGAATTTTGTCCTCAGTGTTGTGAGAACGATGACTGGTTAAAATTTTTGGTGGTTTCTTGTTCAGTCCATAGGCCTACATCATGTGGCAAACCGGTGAGCATGTGGCTCTATTAGTATAGGAGATACCTGAAAACATATCACACTTTTCATCATAGTGCTTTTACCAATGCATAAAATGCATGGAGAAGTCATTTCGAATGACTGGTCCTCAGTGTTGTGAGAACGATGACTGGTTAAAATTTTTGGTGGTTTCTTGTTCAGTCCATAGGCCTACATCATGTGGCAAACCGGTGAGCATGTGGCTCTATTAGTATAGGAGATACCTGAAAACATATCACACTTTTCATCATAGTGCTTTTACCAATGCATAAAATGCATGGAGAAGTCATTTCGAATGACTGGTCCTCAGTGTTGTGAGAACGATGACTGGTTAATATTTTTGGTGGTTTCTTGTTCAGTCCATAGGCCTACATCATGTGGCAAACCGGTGAGCATGTGGCTCTATTAGTATAGGAGATACCTGAAAACATATCACTCTTTTCATCATAGTGCTTTTACCAATGCATAAAATGCATGGAGAAGTCATTTCGAATGACTGGTCCTCAGTGTTGTGAGAACGATGACTGGTTAAAATTTTTGGTGGTTTCTTGTTCAGTCCATAGGCCTACATCATGTGGCAAACCGGTGAGCATGTGGCTCTATTAGTATAGGAGATACCTGAAAACATATCACACTTTTCATCATAGTGCTTTTACCAATGCATAAAATGCATGGAGAAGTCATTTCGAATGACTGGTCCTCAGTGTTGTGAGAACGATGACTGGTTAAAATTTTTGGTGGTTTCTTGTTCAGTCCATAGGCCTACATCATGTGGCAAACCGGTGAGCATGTGGCTCTATTAGTATAGGAGATACCTGAAAACATATCACACTTTTCATCATAGTGCTTTTACCAATGCATAAAATGCATGGAGAAGTCAATTCGAATGACTGGTCCTCAGTGTTGTGAGAACGATGACTGGTTAAAATTTTTGGTGGTTTCTTGTTCAGTCCATAGGCCTACATCATGTGGCAAACCGGTGAGCATGTGGCTCTATTAGTATAGGAGATACCTGAAAACATATCACACTTTTCATCATAGTGCTTTTACCAATGCATAAAATGCATGGAGAAGTCATTTCGAATGACTGGTCCTCAGTGTTGTGAGAACGATGACTGGTTAAAATTTTTGGTGGTTTCTTGTTCAGTCCATAGGCCTACATCATGTGGCAAACCGGTGAGCATGTGGCTCTATTAGCATAGGAGATACCTGAAAACATATCACACTTTTCATCATAGTGCTTTTACCAATGCATAAAATGCATGGAGAAGTCATTTCGAATGACTGGTCCTCAGTGTTGTGAGAATGATGACTGGTTAAAATTTTTGGTGGTTTCTTGTTCAGTCCATAGGCCTACATCATGTGGCAAACCGGTGAGCATGTGGCTCTATTAGTATAGGAGATACCTGAAAACATATCACACTTTTCATCATAGTGCTTTTACCAATGCATAAAATGCATGGAGAAGTCATTTCGAATGACTGGTCCTCAGTGTTGTGAGAACGATGACTGGTTAAAATTTTTGGTGGTTTCTTGTTCAGTCCATAGGCCTACATCATGTGGCAAACCGGTGAGCATGTGGCTCTATTAGTATAGGAGATACCTGAAAACATATCACACTTTTCATCATAGTGCTTTTACCCAATGCATAAAATGCATGGAGAAGTCATTTCGAATGACTGGTCCTCAGTGTTGTGAGAACGATGACTGGTTAAAATTTTTGGTGGTTTCTTGTTCAGTCCATAGGCCTACATCATGTGGCAAACCGGTGAGCATGTGGCTCTATTAGTATAGGAGATACCTGAAAACATATCACACTTTTCATCATAGTGCTTTTACCAATGCATAAAATGCATGGAGAAGTAATTTCGAATGACTGGTCCTCAGTGTTGTGAGAACGATGACTGGTTAAAATTTTTGGTGGTTTCTTGTTCAGTCCATAGGCCTACATCATGTGGCAAACCGGTGAGCATGTGGCTCTATTAGTATAGGAGATACCTGAAAACATATCACACTTTTCATCATAGTGCTTTTACCAATGCATAAAATGCATGGAGAAGTCATTTCGAATGACTGGTCCTCAGTGTTGTGAGAACGATGACTGGTTAAAATTTTTGGAGGTTTCTTGTTCAGTCCATAGGCCTACATCATGTGGCAAACCGGTGAGCATGTGGCTCTATTAGTATAGGAGATACCTGAAAACATATCACACTTTTCATCATAGTGCTTTTGCCAATGCATAAAATGCATGGAGAAGTCATTTCGAATGACTGGTCCTCAGTGTTGTGAGAACGATGACTGGTTAAAATTTTTGGTGGTTTCTTGTTCAGTCCATAGGCCTACATCATGTGGCAAACCGGTGAGCATGTGGCTCTATTAGTATAGGAGATACCTGAAAACATATCACACTTTTCATCATAGTGCTTTTACCAATGCATAAAATGCATGGAGAAGTCATTTCGAATGACTGGTCCTCAGTGTTGTGAGAACGATGACTGGTTAAAATTTTTGGTGGTTTCTTGTTCAGTCCATAGGCCTACATCACGTGGCAAACCGGTGAGCATGTGGCTCTATTAGTATAGGAGATACCTGAAAACATATCACACTTTTCATCATAGTGCTTTTACCAATGCATAAAATGCATGGAGAAGTCATTTCGAATGACTGGTCCTCAGTGTTGTGAGAACGATGACTGGTTAAAATTTTTGGTGGTTTCTTGTTCAGTCCATAGGCCTACATCATGTGGCAAACCGGTGAGCATGTGGCTCTATTAGTATAGGAGATACCTGAAAACATATCACACTTTTCATCATAGTGCTTTTACCCAATGCATAAAATGCATGGAGAAGTCATTTCGAATGACTGGTCCTCAGTGTTGTGAGAACGATGACTGGTTAAAATTTTTGGTGGTTTCTTGTTCAGTCCATAGGCCTACATCATGTGGCAAACCGGTGAGCATGTGGCTCTATTAGTATAGGAGATACCTGAAAACATATCACACTTTTCATCATAGTGCTTTTACCAATGCATAAAATGCATGGAGAAGTAATTTCGAATGACTGGTCCTCAGTGTTGTGAGAACGATGACTGGTTAAAATTTTTGGTGGTTTCTTGTTCAGTCCATAGGCCTACATCATGTGGCAAACCGGTGAGCATGTGGCTCTATTAGTATAGGAGATACCTGAAAACATATCACACTTTTCATCATAGTGCTTTTACCAATGCATAAAATGCATGGAGAAGTCATTTCGAATGACTGGTCCTCAGTGTTGTGAGAACGATGACTGGTTAAAATTTTTGGAGGTTTCTTGTTCAGTCCATAGGCCTACATCATGTGGCAAACCGGTGAGCATGTGGCTCTATTAGTATAGGAGATACCTGAAAACATATCACACTTTTCATCATAGTGCTTTTACCAATGCATAAAATGCATGGAGAAGTCATTTCGAATGACTGGTCCTCAGTGTTGTGAGAACGATGACTGGTTAAAATTTTTGGTGGTTTCTTGTTCAGTCCATAGGCCTACATCATGTGGCAAACCGGTGAGCATGTGGCTCTATTAGTATAGGAGATACCTGAAAACATATAACACTTTTCATCATAGTGCTTTTACCAATGCATAAAATGCATGGAGAAGTCATTTCGAATGACTGGTCCTCAGTGTTGTGAGAACGATGACTGGTTAAAATTTTTGGTGGTTTCTTGTTCAGTCCATAGGCCTACATCATGTGGCAAACCGGTGAGCATGTGGCTCTATTAGTATAGGAGATACCTGAAAACATATCACACTTTTCATCATAGTGCTTTTACCAATGCATAAAATGCATGGAGAAGTCATTTCGAATGACTGGTCCTCAGTGTTGTGAGAACGATGACTGGTTAAAATTTTTGGTGGTTTCTTGTTCAGTCCATAGGCCTACATCATGTGGCAAACCGGTGAGCATGTGGCTCTATTAGTATAGGAGATACCTGAAAACATATCACACTTTTCATCATAGTGCTTTTAGCAATGCATAAAATGCATGGAGAAGTCATTTCGAATGGCTGGTCCTCAGTGTTGTGAGAACGATGACTGGTTAAAATTTTTGGTGGTTTCTTGTTCAGTCCATAGGCCTACATCATGTGGCAAACCGGTGAGCATGTGGCTCTATTAGTATAGGAGATACCTGAAAACATATCACACTTTTCATCATAGTGCTTTTACCAATGCATAAAATGCATGGAGAAGTCATTTCGAATGACTGGTCCTCAGTGTTGTGAGAACGATGACTGGTTAAAATTTTTGGTGGTTTCTTGTTCAGTCCATAGGCCTACATCATGTGGCAAACCGGTGAGCATGTGGCTCTATTAGTATAGGAGATACCTGAAAACATATCACACTTTTCATCATAGTGCTTTTACCAATGCATAAAATGCATGGAGAAGTCATTTCGAATTTTGTCCTCAGTGTTGTGAGAACGATGACTGGTTAAAATTTTTGGTGGTTTCTTGTTCAGTCCATAGGCCTACATCATGTGGCAAACCGGTGAGCATGTGGCTCTATTAGTATAGGAGATACCTGAAAACATATCACACTTTTCATCATAGTGCTTTTACCAATGCATAAAATGCATGGAGAAATCATTTCGAATGACTGGTCCTCAGTGTTGTGAGAACGATGACTGGTTAAAATTTTTGGTGGTTTCTTGTTCAGTCCATAGGCCTACATCATGTGGCAAACCGGTGAGCATGTGGCTCTATTAGTATAGGAGATACCTGAAAACATATCACACTTTTCATCATAGTGCTTTTACCAATGCATAAAATGCATGGAGAAGTCATTTTGAATGACTGGTCCTCAGTGTTGTGAGAACGATGACTGGTTAAAATTTTTGGTGGTTTCTTGTTCAGTCCATAGGCCTACATCATGTGGCAAACCGGTGAGCATGTGGCTCTATTAGTATAGGAGATACCTGAAAACATATCACACTTTTCATCATAGTGCTTTTACCAATGCATAAAATGCATGGAGAAGTCATTTCGAATGACTGGTCCTCAGTGTTGTGAGAACGATGACTGGTTAAAATTTTTGGTGGTTTCTTGTTCAGTCCATAGGCCTACATCATGTGGCAAACCGGTGAGCATGTGGCTCTATTAGCATAGGAGATACCTGAAAACATATCACACTTTTCATCATAGTGCTTTTACCAATGCATAAAATGCATGGAGAAGTCATTTCGAATGACTGGTCCTCAGTGTTGTGAGAACGATGACTGGTTAAAATTTTTGGTGGTTTCTTGTTCAGTCCATAGGCCTACATCATGTGGCAAACCGGTGAGCATGTGGCTCTATTAGTATAGGAGATACCTGAAAACATATCACACTTTTCATCATAGTGCTTTTACCAATGCATAAAATGCATGGAGAAGTCATTTCGAATGACTGGTCCTCAGTGTTGTGAGAACGATGACTGGTTAAAATTTTTGGTGGTTTCTTGTTCAGTCCATAGGCCTACATCATGTGGCAAACCGGTGAGCATGTGGCTCTATTAGTATAGGAGATACCTGAAAACATATCACACTTTTCATCATAGTGCTTTTACCAATGCATAAAATGCATGGAGAAGTCATTTCGAATGACTGGTCCTCAGTGCTGTGAGAATGATGACTGGTTAAAATTTTTGGTGGTTTCTTGTTCAGTCCATAGGCCTACATCACGTGGCAAACCGGTGAGCATGCGGCTCTATTAGTATAGGAGATACCTGAAAACATATCACACTTTCCATCATAGTGCTTTTACCAATGCATAAAATGCATGGAGAAGTCATTTCGAATGACTGGTCCTCAGTGTTGTGAGAACGATGACTGGTTAAAATTTTTGGTGGTTTCTTGTTCAGTCCATAGGCCTACATCATGTGGCAAACCGGTGAGCATGTGGCTCTATTACTATAGGAGATACCTGAAAACATATCACACTTTTCATCATAGTGCTTTTACCAATGCATAAAATGCATGGAGAAGTCATTTCGAATGACTGGTCCTCAGTGTTGTGAGAATGATGACTGGTTAAAATTTTTGGTGGTTTCTTGTTCAGTCCATAGGCCTACATCACGTGGCAAACCGGTGAGCATGTGGCTCTATTAGTATAGGAGATACCTGAAAACATATCACACTTTTCATCATAGTGCTTTTACCAATGCATAAAATGCATGGAGAAGTCATTTCGAATGACTGGTCCTCAGTGTTGTGAGAACGATGACTGGTTAAAATTTTTGGTGGTTTCTTGTTCAGTCCATAGGCCTACATCATGTGGCAAACCGGTGAGCATGTGGCTCTATTAGTATAGGAGATACCTGAAAACATATCACACTTTTCATCATAGTGCTTTTACCAATGCATAAAATGCATGGAGAAGTCATTTCGAATGACTGGTCCTCAGTGTTGTGAGAACGATGACTGGTTAAAATTTTTGGTGGTTTCTTGTTCAGTCCATAGGCCTACATCATGTGGCAAACCGGTGAGCATGTGGCTCTATTAGTATAGGAGATACCTGAAAACATATCACACTTTTCATCATAGTGCTTTTACCAATGCATAAAATGCATGGAGAAGTCATTTCGAATGACTGGTCCTCAGTGTTGTGAGAACGATGACTGGTTAAAATTTTTGGTGGTTTCTTGTTCAGTCCATAGGCCTACATCATGTGGCAAACCGGTGAGCATGTGGCTCTATTAGTATAGGAGATACCTGAAAACATATCACACTTTTCATCATAGTGCTTTTACCAATGCATAAAATGCATGGAGAAGTCATTTCGAATGACTGGTCCTCAGTGTTGTGAGAACGATGACTGGTTAAAATTTTTGGTGGTTTCTTGTTCAGTCCATAGGCCTACATCATGTGGCAAACCGGTGAGCATGTGGCTCTATTAGTATAGGAGATACCTGAAAAGATATCACACTTTTCATCATAGTGCTTTTACCAATGCATAAAATGCATGGAGAAGTCATTTCGAATAACTGGTCCTCAGTGTTGTGAGAATGATGACTGGTTAAAATTTTTGGTGGTTTCTTGTTCAGTCCATAGGCCTACATCATGTGGCAAACCGGTGAGCATGTGGCTCTATTAGTATAGGAGATACCTGAAAACATATCACACTTTTCATCAAAGTGCTTTTACCAATGCATAAAATGCATGGAGAAGTCATTTCGAATGACTGGTCCTCAGTGTTGTGAGAACGATGACTGGTTAAAAATTTTGGTGGTTTCTTGTTCAGTCCATAGGCCTACATCATGTGTCAAACCGGTGAGCATGTGGCTCTATTAGTATAGGAGATACCTGAAAACATATCACACTTTTCATCATAGTGCTTTTACCAATGCATAAAATGCATGGAGAAGTCATTTCGAATGACTGGTCCTCAGTGTTGTGAGAATGATGACTGGTTAAAATTTTTGGTGGTTTCTTGTTCAGTCCATAGGCCTACATCACGTGGCAAACCGGTGAGCATGTGGCTCTATTAGTATAGGAGATACCTGAAAACATATCACACTTTTCATCATAGTGCTTTTACCAATGCATAAAATGCATGGAGAAGTCATTTCGAATGACTGGTCCTCAGTGTTGTGAGAACGATGACTGGTTAAAATTTTTGGTGGTTTCTTGTTCAGTCCATAGGCCTACATCATGTGGCAAACCGGTGAGCATGTGGCTCTATTAGTATAGGAGATACCTGAAAACATATCACACTTTTCATCATAGTGCTTTTACCAATGCATAAAATGCATGGAGAAGTCATTTCGAATGACTGGTCCTCAGTGTTGTGAGAATGATGACTGGTTAAAATTTTTGGTGGTTTCTTGTTCAGTCCATAGGCCTACATCACGTGGCAAACCGGTGAGCATGTGGCTCTATTAGTATAGGAGATACCTGAAAACATATCACACTTTTCATCATAGTGCTTTTACCAATGCATAAAATGCATGGAGAAGTCATTTCGAATGACTGGTCCTCAGTGTTGTGAGAACGATGACTGGTTAAAATTTTTGGTGGTTTCTTGTTCAGTCCATAGGCCTACATCATGTGGCAAACCGGTGAGCATGTGGCTCTATTAGTATAGGAGATACCTGAAAACATATCACACTTTTCATCATAGTGCTTTTACCAATGCATAAAATGCATGGAGAAGTCATTTCGAATGACTGGTCCTCAGTGTTGTGAGAACGATGACTGGTTAAAATTTTTGGTGGTTTCTTGTTCATTCCATAGGCCTACATAATGTGGCAAACCGGTGAGCATGTGGCTCTATTAGTATAGGAGATACCTGAAAACATATCACACTTTTCATCATAGTGCTTTTACCAATGCATAAAATGCATGGAGAAGTCATTTCGAATGACTGGTCCTCAGTGTTGTGAGAACGATGACTGGTTAAAATTTTTGGTGGTTTCTTGTTCAGTCCATAGGCCTACATCATGTGGCAAACCGGTGAGCATGTGGCTCTATTAGTATAGGAGATACCTGAAAACATATCACACTTTTCATCATAGTGCTTTTACCAATGCATAAAATGCATGGAGAAGTCATTTCGAATGACTGGTCCTCAGTGTTGTGAGAACGATGACTGGTTATAATTTTTGGTGGTTTCTTGTTCAGTCCATAGGCCTACATCATGTGGCAAACCGGTGAGCATGTGGCTCTATTAGTATAGGAGATACCTGAAAACATATCACACTTTTCATCATAGTGCTTTTACCAATGCATAAAATGCATGGAGAAGTCATTTCGAATGACTGGTCCTCAGTGTTGTGAGAACGATGACTGGTTAAAATTTTTGGTGGTTTCTTGTTCAGTCCATAGGCCTACATCATGTGGCAAACCGGTGAGCATGTGGCTCTATTAGTATAGGAGATACCTGAAAACATATCACACTTTTCATCATAGTGCTTTTACCAATGCATAAAATGCATGGAGAAGTCATTTTGAATGACTGGTCCTCAGTATTGTGAGAACGATGACTGGTTAAAATTTTTGGTGGTTTCTTGTTCAGTCCATAGGCCTACATCATGTGGCAAACCGGTGAGCATGTGGCTCTATTAGTATAGGAGATACCTGAAAACATATCACACTTTTCATCATAGTGCTTTTACCAATGCATAAAATGCATGGAGAAGTCATTTCGAATGACTGGTCCTCAGTGTTGTGAGAACGATGACTGGTTAAAATTTTTGGTGGTTTCTTGTTCAGTCCATAGGCCTACATCATGTGGCAAACCGGTGAGCATGTGGCTCTATTAGTATAGGAGATACCTGAAAACATATCACACTTTTCATCATAGTGCTTTTACCAATGCATAAAATGCATGGAGAAGTCATTTCGAATGACTGGTCCTCAGTGTTGTGAGAACGATGACTGGTTAAAATTTTTGGTGGTTTCTTGTTCAGTCCATAGGCCTACATCATGTGGCAAACCGGTGAGCATGTGGCTCTATTAGTATAGGAGATACCTGAAAACATATCACACTTTTCATCATAGTGCTTTTACCAATGCATAAAATGCATGGAGAAGTCATTTCGAATGACTGGTCCTCAGTGTTGTGAGAACGATGACTGGTTAAAATTTTTGGTGGTTTCTTGTTCAGTCCATAGGCCTACATCATGTGGCAAACCGGTGAGCATGTGGCTCTATTAGTATAGGAGATACCTGAAAACATATCACACTTTTCATCATAGTGCTTTTACCAATGCATAAAATGCATGGAGAAGTCATTTCGAATGACTGGTCCTCAGTGTTGTGAGAACGATGACTGGTTAAAATTTTTGGTGGTTTCTTGTTCAGTCCATAGGCCTACATCATGTGGCAAACCGGTGAGCATGTGGCTCTATTAGTATAGAAGATACCTGAAAACATATCACACTTTTCATCATAGTGCTTTTACCAATGCATAAAATGCATGGAGAAGTCATTTCGAATGACTGGTCCTCAGTGTTGTGAGAATGATGACTGGTTAAAATTTTTGGTGGTTTCTTGTTCAGTCCATAGGCCTACATCACGTGGCAAACCGGTGAGCATGTGGCTCTATTAGTATAGGAGATACCTGAAAACATATCACACTTTTCATCATAGTGCTTTTACCAATGCATAAAATGCATGGAGAAGTCATTTCGAATGACTGGTCCTCAGTGTTGTGAGAACGATGACTGGTTAAAATTTTTGGTGGTTTCTTGTTCAGTCCATAGGCCTACATCATGTGGCAAACCGGTGAGCATGTGGCTCTATTAGTATAGGAGATACCTGAAAACATATCACACTTTTCATCATAGTGCTTTTACCAATGCATAAAATGCATGGAGAAGTCATTTCGAATGACTGGTTCTCAGTGTTGTGAGAATGATGACTGGTTAAAATTTTTGGTGGTTTCTTGTTCAGTCCATAGGCCTACATCACGTGGCAAACCGGTGAGCATGTGGCTCTATTAGTATAGGAGATACCTGAAAACATATCACACTTTTCATCATAGTGCTTTTACCAATGCATAAAATGCATGGAGAAGTCATTTCGAATGACTGGTCCTCAGTGTTGTGAGAACGATGACTGGTTAAAATTTTTGGTGGTTTCTTGTTCAGTCCATAGGCCTACATCATGTGGCAAACCGGTGAGCATGTGGCTCTATTAGTATAGGAGATACCTGAAAACATATCACACTTTTCATCATAGTGCTTTTACCAATGCATAAAATGCATGGAGAAGTCATTTCGAATTTTGTCCTCAGTGTTGTGAGAACGATGACTGGTTAAAATTTTTGGTGGTTTCTTGTTCAGTCCATAGGCCTACATAATGTGGCAAACCGGTGAGCATGTGGCTCTATTAGTATAGGAGATACCTGAAAACATATCACACTTTTCATCATAGTGCTTTTACCAATGCATAAAATGCATGGAGAAGTCATTTCGAATGACTGGTCCTCAGTGTTGTGAGAACGATGACTGGTTAAAATTTTTGGTGGTTTCTTGTTCAGTCCATAGGCCTACATCATGTGGCAAACCGGTGAGCATGTGGCTCTATTAGTATAGGAGATACCTGAAAACATATCACACTTTTCATCATAGTGCTTTTACCAATGCATAAAATGCATGGAGAAGTCATTTCGAATGACTGGTCCTCAGTGTTGTGAGAACGATGACTGGTTATAATTTTTGGTGGTTTCTTGTTCAGTCCATAGGCCTACATCATGTGGCAAACCGGTGAGCATGTGGCTCTATTAGTATAGGAGATACCTGAAAACATATCACACTTTTCATCATAGTGCTTTTACCAATGCATAAAATGCATGGAGAAGTCATTTCGAATGACTGGTCCTCAGTGTTGTGAGAACGATGACTGGTTAAAATTTTTGGTGGTTTCTTGTTCAGTCCATAGGCCTACATCATGTGGCAAACCGGTGAGCATGTGGCTCTATTAGTATAGGAGATACCTGAAAACATATCACACTTTTCATCATAGTGCTTTTACCAATGCATAAAATGCATGGAGAAGTCATTTCGAATGACTGGTCCTCAGTGTTGTGAGAACGATGACTGGTTAAAATTTTTGGTGGTTTCTTGTTCAGTCCATAGGCCTACATCATGTGGCAAACCGGTGAGCATGTGGCTCTATTAGTATAGGAGATACCTGAAAACATATCACACTTTTCATCATAGTGCTTTTACCAATGCATAAAATGCATGGAGAAGTCATTTCGAATGAATGGTCCTCAGTGTTGTGAGAACGATGACTGGTTAAAATTTTTGGTGGTTTCTTGTTCAGTCCATAGGCCTACATCATGTGGCAAACCGGTGAGCATGTGGCTCTATTAGTATAGGAGATACCTGAAAACATATCACACTTTTCATCATAGTGCTTTTACCAATGCATAAAATGCATGGAGAAGTCATTTCGAATGACTGGTCCTCAGTGTTGTGAGAACGATGACTGGTTAAAATTTTTGGTGGTTTCTTGTTCAGTCCATAGGCCTACATCATGTGGCAAACCGGTGAGCATGTGGCTCTATTAGTATAGGAGATACCTGAAAACATATCACACTTTTCATCATAGTGCTTTTACCAATGCATAAAATGCATGGAGAAGTCATTTCGAATGACTGGTCCTCAGTGTTGTGAGAACGATGACTGGTTAAAATTTTTGGTGGTTTCTTGTTCAGTCCATAGGCCTACATCATGTGGCAAACCGGTGAGCATGTGGCTCTATTAGTATAGAAGATACCTGAAAACATATCACACTTTTCATCATAGTGCTTTTACCAATGCATAAAATGCATGGAGAAGTCATTTCGAATGACTGGTCCTCAGTGTTGTGAGAACGATGACTGGTTAAAATTTTTGGTGGTTTCTTGTTCAGTCCATAGGCCTACATCATGTGGCAAACCGGTGAGCATGTGGCTCTATTAGTATAGGAGATACCTGAAAACATATCACACTTTTCATCATAGTGCTTTTACCAATGCATAAAATGCATGGAGAAGTCATTTCGAATGACTGGTCCTCAGTGTTGTGAGATCGATGACTGGTTAAAATTTTTGGTGGTTTCTTGTTCAGTCCATAGGCCTACATCATGTGGCAAACCGGTGAGCATGTGGCTCTATTAGTATAGGAGATACCTGAAAACATATCACACTTTTCATCATAGTGCTTTTACCAATGCATAAAATGCATGGAGAAGTCATTTCGAATGACTGGTCCTCAGTGTTGTGAGAACGATGACTGGTTAAAATTTTTGGTGGTATCTTGTTCAGTCCATAGGCCTACATCATGTGGCAAACCGGTGAGCATGTGGCTCTATTAGTATAGGAGATACCTGAAAACATATCACACTTTTCATCATAGTGCTTTTACCAATGCATAAAATGCATGGAGAAGTCATTTTGAATGACTGGTCCTCAGTGTTGTGAGAACAATGACTGGTTAAAATTTTTGGTGGTTTCTTGTTCAGTCCATAGGCCTACATAATGTGGCAAACCGGTGAGCATGTGGCTCTATTAGTATAGGAGATACCTGAAAACATATCACACTTTTCATCATAGTGCTTTTACCAATGCATAAAATGCATGGAGAAGTCATTTCGAATGACTGGTCCTCAGTGTTGTGAGAACGATGACTGGTTAAAATTTTTGGTGGTTTCTTGTTCAGTCCATAGGCCTACATCATGTGGCAAACCGGTGAGCATGTGGCTCTATTAGTATAGGAGATACCTGAAAACATATCACACTTTTCATCATAGTGCTTTTACCAATGCATAAAATGCATGGAGAAGTCATTTCGAATGACTGGTCCTCAGTGTTGTGAGAACGATGACTGGTTAAAATTTTTGGTGGTTTCTTGTTCAGTCCATAGGCCTACATCATGTGGCAAACCGGTGAGCATGTGGCTCTATTAGTATAGGAGATACCTGAAAACATATCACACTTTTCATCATAGTGCTTTTACCAATGCATAAAATGCATGGAGAAGTCATTTCGAATGACTGGTCCTCAGTGTTGTGAGAACGATGACTGGTTAAAATTTTTGGTGGTTTCTTGTTCAGTCCATAGGCCTACATCATGTGGCAAACCGGTGAGCATGTGGCTCTATTAGTATAGGAGATACCTGAAAACATATCACACTTTTCATCATAGTGCTTTTACCAATGCATAAAATGCATGGAGAAGTCATTTCGAATGACTGGTCCTCAGTGTTGTGAGAACGATGACTGGTTAAAATTTTTGGTGGTTTCTTGTTCAGTCCATAGGCCTACATCATGTGGCAAACCGGTGAGCATGTGGCTCTATTAGTATAGGAGATACCTGAAAACATATCACACTTTTCATCATAGTGCTTTTACCAATGCATAAAATGCATGGAGAAGTCATTTCGAATGACTGGTCCTCAGTGTTGTGAGAACGATGACTGGTTAAAATTTTTGGTGGTTTCTTGTTCAGTCCATAGGCCTACATCATGTGGCAAACCGGTGAGCATGTGGCTCTATTAGTATAGGAGATACCTGAAAACATATCACACTTTTCATCATAGTGCTTTTACCAATGCATAAAATGCATGGAGAAGTCATTTCGAATGACTGGTCCTCAGTGTTGTGAGAACGATGACTGGTTAAAATTTTTGGTGGTTTCTTGTTCAGTCCATAGGCCTACATCATGTGGCAAACCGGTGAGCATGTGGCTCTATTAGTATAGGAGATACCTGAAAACATATCACACTTTTCATCATAGTGCTTTTGCCAATGCATAAAATGCATGGAGAAGTCATTTCGAATGACTGGTCCTCAGTGTTGTGAGAACGATGACTGGTTAAAATTTTTGGTGGTTTCTTGTTCAGTCCATAGGCCTACATCATGTGGCAAACCGGTGAGCATGTGGCTCTATTAGTATAGGAGATACCTGAAAACATATCACACTTTTCATCATAGTGCTTTTACCAATGCATAAAATGCATGGAGAAGTCATTTCGAATGACTGGTCCTCAGTGTTGTGAGAACGATGACTGGTTAAAATTTTTGGTGGTTTCTTGTTCAGTCCATAGGCCTACATCATGTGGCAAACCGGTGAGCATGTGGCTCTATTAGTATAGGAGATACCTGAAAACATATCACACTTTTCATCATAGTGCTTTTACCAATGCATAAAATGCATGGAGAAGTCATTTCGAATGACTGGTCCTCAGTGTTGTGAGAACGATGACTGGTTAAAATTTTTGGTGGTTTCTTGTTCAGTCCATAGGCCTACATCATGTGGCAAACCGGTGAGCATGTGGCTCTATTAGTATAGGAGATGCCTGAAAACATATCACACTTTTCATCATAGTGCTTTTACCAATGCATAAAATGCATGGAGAAGTCATTTCGAATGACTGGTCCTCAGTGTTGTGAGAACGATGACTGGTTAAAATTTTTGGTGGTTTCTTGTTCAGTCCATAGGCCTACATCATGTGGCAAACCGGTGAGCATGTGGCTCTATTAGTATAGGAGATACCTGAAAACATATCACACTTTTCATTATAGTGCTTTTACCAATGCATAAAATGCATGGAGAAGTCATTTCGAATGACTGGTCCTCACTGTTGTGAGAACGATGACTGGTTAAAATTTTTGGTGGTTTCTTGTTCAGTCCATAGGCCTACATCATGTGGCAAACCGGTGAGCATGTGGCTCTATTAGTATAGGAGATACCTGAAAACATATCACACTTTTCATCATAGTGCTTTTACCAATGCATAAAATGCATGGAGAAGTCATTTCGAATGACTGGTCCTCAGTGTTGTGAGAATGATGACTGGTTAAAATTTTTGGTGGTTTCTTGTTCAGTCCATAGGCCTACATCATGTGGCAAACCGGTGAGCATGTGGCTCTATTAGTATAGGAGATACCTGAAAACATATCACACTTTTCATCATAGTGCTTTTACCAATGCATAAAATGCATGGAGAAGTCATTTCGAATGACTGGTCCTCAGTGTTGTGAGAACGATGACTGGTTAAAATTTTTGGTGGTTTCTTGTTCAGTCCATAGGCCTACATCATGTGGCAAACCGGTGAGCATGTGGCTCTATTAGTATAGGAGATACCTGAAAACATATCACACTTTTCATCATAGTGCTTTTACCAATGCATAAAATGCATGGAGAAGTCATTTCGAATGACTGGTCCTCAGTGTTGTGAGAACGATGACTGGTTAAAATTTTTGGTGGTTTCTTGTTCAGTCCATAGGCCTACATCATGTGGCAAACCGGTGAGCATGTGGCTCTATTAGTATAGGAGATACCTGAAAACATATCACACTTTTCATCATAGTGCTTTTACCAATGCATAAAATGCATGGAGAAGTCATTTCGAATGACTGGTCCTCAGTGTTGTGAGAACGATGACTGGTTATAAAATTTTTGGTGGTTTCTTGTTCAGTCCATAGGCCTATATCATGTGGCAAACCGGTGAGCATGTGGCTCTATTAGTATAGGAGATACCTGAAAACATATCACACTTTTCATCATAGTGCTTTTACCAATGCATAAAATGCATGGAGAAGTCATTTCGAATGACTGGTCCTCAGTGTTGTGAGAACGATGACTGGTTAAAATTTTTGGTGGTTTCTTGTTCAGTCCATAGGCCTACATCATGTGGCAAACCGGTGAGCATGTGGCTCTATTAGTATAGGAGATACCTGAAAACATATCACACTTTTCATCATAGTGCTTTTACCAATGCATAAAATGCATGGAGAAGTCATTTCGAATGACTGGTCCTCAGTGTTGTGAGAACGATGACTGGTTAAAATTTTTGGTGGTTTCTTGTTCAGTCCATAGGCCTACATCATGTGGCAAACCGGTGAGCATGTGGCTCTATTAGTATAGGAGATACCTGAAAACATATCACACTTTTCATTATAGTGCTTTTACCAATGCATAAAATGCATGGAGAAGTCATTTCGAATGACTGGTCCTCAGTGTTGTGAGAACGATGACTGGTTAAAATTTTTGTTGGTTTCTTGTTCAGTCCATAGGCCTACATCATGTGGCAAACCGGTGAGCATGTGGCTCTATTAGTATAGGAGATACCTGAAAACATATCACACTTTTCATCATAGTGCTTTTACCAATGCATAAAATGCATGGAGAAGTCATTTCGAATGACTGGTCCTCAGTGTTGTGAGAATGATGACTGGTTAAAATTTTTGGTGGTTTCTTGTTCAGTCCATAGGCCTACATCATGTGGCAAACCGGTGAGCATGTGGCTCTATTAGTATAGGAGATACCTGAAAACATATCACACTTTTCATCATAGTGCTTTTACCAATGCATAAAATGCATGGAGAAGTCATTTCGAATGACTGGTCCTCAGTGTTGTGAGAACGATGACTGGTTAAAATTTTTGGTGGTTTCTTGTTCAGTCCATAGGCCTACATCATGTGGCAAACCGGTGAGCATGTGGCTCTATTAGTATAGGAGATACCTGAAAACATATCACACTTTTCATCATAGTGCTTTTACCAATGCATAAAATGCATGGAGAAGTCATTTCGAATGACTGGTCCTCAGTGTTGTGAGAACGATGACTGGTTAAAATTTTTGGTGGTTTCTTGTTCAGTCCATAGGCCTACATCATGTGGCAAACCGGTGAGCATGTGGCTCTATTAGTATAGGAGATACCTGAAAACATATCACACTTTTCATCATAGTGCTTTTACCAATGCATAAAATGCATGGAGAAGTCATTTCGAATGACTGGTCCTCAGTGTTGTGAGAACGATGACTGGTTATAAAATTTTTGGTGGTTTCTTGTTCAGTCCATAGGCCTATATCATGTGGCAAACCGGTGAGCATGTGGCTCTATTAGTATAGGAGATACCTGAAAACATATCACACTTTTCATCATAGTGCTTTTACCAATGCATAAAATGCATGGAGAAGTCATTTCGAATGACTGGTCCTCAGTGTTGTGAGAACGATGACTGGTTAAAATTTTTGGTGGTTTCTTGTTCAGTCCATAGGCCTACATCATGTGGCAAACCGGTGAGCATGTGGCTCTATTAGTATAGGAGATGCCTGAAAACATATCACACTTTTCATCATAGTGCTTTTACCAATGCATAAAATGCATGGAGAAGTCATTTCGAATGACTGGTCCTCAGTGTTGTGAGAACGATGACTGGTTAAAATTTTTGGTGGTTTCTTGTTCAGTCCATAGGCCTACATCATGTGGCAAACCGGTGAGCATGTGGCTCTATTAGTATAGGAGATACCTGAAAACATATCACACTTTTCATTATAGTGCTTTTACCAATGCATAAAATGCATGGAGAAGTCATTTCGAATGACTGGTCCTCACTGTTGTGAGAACGATGACTGGTTAAAATTTTTGGTGGTTTCTTGTTCAGTCCATAGGCCTACATCATGTGGCAAACCGGTGAGCATGTGGCTCTATTAGTATAGGAGATACCTGAAAACATATCACACTATTCATCATAGTGCTTTTACCAATGCATAAAATGCATGGAGAAGTCATTTCGAATGACTGGTCCTCAGTGTTGTGAGAATGATGACTGGTTAAAATTTTTGGTGGTTTCTTGTTCAGTCCATAGGCCTACATCATGTGGCAAACCGGTGAGCATGTGGCTCTATTAGTATAGGAGATACCTGAAAACATATCACACTTTTCATCATAGTGCTTTTACCAATGCATAAAATGCATGGAGAAGTCATTTCGAATGACTGGTCCTCAGTGTTGTGAGAACGATGACTGGTTAAAATTTTTGGTGGTTTCTTGTTCAGTCCATAGGCCTACATCATGTGGCAAACCGGTGAGCATGTGGCTCTATTAGTATAGGAGATACCTGAAAACATATCACACTTTTCATCATAGTGCTTTTACCAATGCATAAAATGCATGGAGAAGTCATTTCGAATGACTGGTCCTCAGTGTTGTGAGAACGATGACTGGTTAAAATTTTTGGTGGTTTCTTGTTCAGTCCATAGGCCTACATCATGTGGCAAACCGGTGAGCATGTGGCTCTATTAGTATAGGAGATACCTGAAAACATATCACACTTTTCATCATAGTGCTTTTACCAATGCATAAAATGCATGGAGAAGTCATTTCGAATGACTGGTCCTCAGTGTTGTGAGAACGATGACTGGTTATAAAATTTTTGGTGGTTTCTTGTTCAGTCCATAGGCCTATATCATGTGGCAAACCGGTGAGCATGTGGCTCTATTAGTATAGGAGATACCTGAAAACATATCACACTTTTCATCATAGTGCTTTTACCAATGCATAAAATGCATGGAGAAGTCATTTCGAATGACTGGTCCTCAGTGTTGTGAGAACGATGACTGGTTAAAATTTTTGGTGGTTTCTTGTTCAGTCCATAGGCCTACATCATGTGGCAAACCGGTGAGCATGTGGCTCTATTAGTATAGGAGATACCTGAAAACATATCACACTTTTCATCATAGTGCTTTTACCAATGCATAAAATGCATGGAGAAGTCATTTCGAATGACTGGTCCTCAGTGTTGTGAGAACGATGACTGGTTAAAATTTTTGGTGGTTTCTTGTTCAGTCCATAGGCCTACATCATGTGGCAAACCGGTGAGCATGTGGCTCTATTAGTATAGGAGATACCTGAAAACATATCACACTTTTCATTATAGTGCTTTTACCAATGCATAAAATGCATGGAGAAGTCATTTCGAATGACTGGTCCTCAGTGTTGTGAGAACGATGACTGGTTAAAATTTTTGTTGGTTTCTTGTTCAGTCCATAGGCCTACATCATGTGGCAAACCGGTGAGCATGTGGCTCTATTAGTATAGGAGATACCTGAAAACATATCACACTTTTCATCATAGTGCTTTTACCAATGCATAAAATGCATGGAGAAGTCATTTCGAATGACTGGTCCTCAGTGTTGTGAGAATGATGACTGGTTAAAATTTTTGGTGGTTTCTTGTTCAGTCCATAGGCCTACATCATGTGGCAAACCGGTGAGCATGTGGCTCTATTAGTATAGGAGATACCTGAAAACATATCACACTTTTCATCATAGTGCTTTTACCAATGCATAAAATGCATGGAGAAGTCATTTCGAATGACTGGTCCTCAGTGTTGTGAGAACGATGACTGGTTAAAATTTTTGGTGGTTTCTTGTTCAGTCCATAGGCCTACATCATGTGGCAAACCGGTGAGCATGTGGCTCTATTAGTATAGGAGATACCTGAAAACATATCACACTTTTCATCATAGTGCTTTTACCAATGCATAAAATGCATGGAGAAGTCATTTCGAATGACTGGTCCTCAGTGTTGTGAGAACGATGACTGGTTAAAATTTTTGGTGGTTTCTTGTTCAGTCCATAGGCCTACATCATGTGGCAAACCGGTGAGCATGTGGCTCTATTAGTATAGGAGATACCTGAAAACATATCACACTTTTCATCATAGTGCTTTTACCAATGCATAAAATGCATGGAGAAGTCATTTCGAATGACTGGTCCTCAGTGTTGTGAGAACGATGACTGGTTATAAAATTTTTGGTGGTTTCTTGTTCAGTCCATAGGCCTATATCATGTGGCAAACCGGTGAGCATGTGGCTCTATTAGTATAGGAGATACCTGAAAACATATCACACTTTTCATCATAGTGCTTTTACCAATGCATAAAATGCATGGAGAAGTCATTTCGAATGACTGGTCCTCAGTGTTGTGAGAACGATGACTGGTTAAAATTTTTGGTGGTTTCTTGTTCAGTCCATAGGCCTACATCATGTGGCAAACCGGTGAGCATGTGGCTCTATTAGTATAGGAGATACCTGAAAACATATCACACTTTTCATCATAGTGCTTTTACCAATGCATAAAATGCATGGAGAAGTCATTTCGAATGACTGGTCCTCAGTGTTGTGAGAACGATGACTGGTTAAAATTTTTGGTGGTTTCTTGTTCAGTCCATAGGCCTACATCATGTGGCAAACCGGTGAGCATGTGGCTCTATTAGTATAGGAGATACCTGAAAACATATCACACTTTTCATCATAGTGCTTTTACCAATGCATAAAATGCATGGAGAAGTCATTTCGAATGACTGGTCCTCAGTGTTGTGAGAACGATGACTGGTTAATATTTTTGGTGGTTTCTTGTTCAGTCCATAGGCCTACATCATGTGGCAAACCGGTGAGCATGTGGCTCTATTAGTATAGGAGATACCTGAAAACATATCACTCTTTTCATCATAGTGCTTTTACCAATGCATAAAATGCATGGAGAAGTCATTTCGAATGACTGGTCCTCAGTGTTGTGAGAACGATGACTGGTTAAAATTTTTGGTGGTTTCTTGTTCAGTCCATAGGCCTACATCATGTGGCAAACCGGTGAGCATGTGGCTCTATTAGTATAGGAGATACCTGAAAACATATCACACTTTTCATCATAGTGCTTTTACCAATGCATAAAATGCATGGAGAAGTCATTTCGAATGACTGGTCCTCAGTGTTGTGAGAACGATGACTGGTTAAAATTTTTGGTGGTTTCTTGTTCAGTCCATAGGCCTACATCATGTGGCAAACCGGTGAGCATGTGGCTCTATTAGTATAGGAGATACCTGAAAACATATCACACTTTTCATCATAGTGCTTTTACCAATGCATAAAATGCATGGAGAAGTCATTTCGAATGACTGGTCCTCAGTGTTGTGAGAACGATGACTGGTTAAAATTTTTGGTGGTTTCTTGTTCAGTCCATAGGCCTACATCATGTGGCAAACCGGTGAGCATGTGGCTCTATTAGTATAGGAGATACCTGAAAACATATCACACTTTTCATCATAGTGCTTTTACCAATGCATAAAATGCATGGAGAAGTCATTTCGAATGACTGGTCCTCAGTGTTGTGAGAACGATGACTGGTTATAAAATTTTTGGTGGTTTCTTGTTCAGTCCATAGGCCTATATCATGTGGCAAACCGGTGAGCATGTGGCTCTATTAGTATAGGAGATACCTGAAAACATATCACACTTTTCATCATAGTGCTTTTACCAATGCATAAAATGCATGGAGAAGTCATTTCGAATGACTGGTCCTCAGTGTTGTGAGAACGATGACTGGTTAAAATTTTTGGTGGTTTCTTGTTCAGTCCATAGGCCTACATCATGTGGCAAACCGGTGAGCATGTGGCTCTATTAGTATAGGAGATACCTGAAAACATATCACACTTTTCATCATAGTGCTTTTACCAATGCATAAAATGCATGGAGAAGTCATTTCGAATGACTGGTCCTCAGTGTTGTGAGAACAATGACTGGTTAAAATTTTTGGTGGTTTCTTCTTCAGTCCATAGGCCTACATCATGTGGCAAACCGGTGAGCATGTGGCTCTATTAGTATAGGAGATACCTGAAAACATATCACACTTTTCATCATAGTGCTTTTACCAATGCATAAAATGCATGGAGAAGTAATTTCGAATGACTGGTCCTCAGTGTTGTGAGAACGATGACTGGTTAATATTTTTGGTGGTTTCTTGTTCAGTCCATAGGCCTACATCATGTGGCAAACCGGTGAGCATGTGGCTCTATTAGTATAGGAGATACCTGAAAACATATCACTCTTTTCATCATAGTGCTTTTACCAATGCATAAAATTCATGGAGAAGTCATTTCGAATGACTGGTCCTCAGTGTTGTGAGAACGATGACTGGTTAAAATTTTTGGTGGTTTCTTGTTCAGTCCATAGGCCTACATCATGTGGCAAACCGGTGAGCATTTGGCTCTATTAGTATAGGAGATACCTGAAAACATATCACACTTTTCATCATAGTGCTTTTACCAATGCATAAAATGCATGGAGAAGTCATTTCGAATGACTGGTCCTCAGTGTTGTGAGAACGAGGACTGGTTAAAATTTTTGGTGGTTTCTTGTTCAGTCCATAGGCCTACATCATGTGGCAAACCGGTGAGCATGTGGCTCTATTAGTATAGGAGATACCTGAAAACATATCACACTTTTCATCATAGTGCTTTTACCAATGCATAAAATGCATGGAGAAGTCATTTCGAATGACTGGTCCTCAGTGTTGTGAGAACGATGACTGGTTAAAATTTTTGGTGGTTTCTTGTTCAGTCCATAGGCCTACATCATGTGGCAAACCGGTGAGCATGTGGCTCTATTAGTATAGGAGATACCTGAAAACATATCACACTTTTCATCATAGTGCTTTTACCAATGCATAAAATGCATGGAGAAGTCATTTCGAATGACTGGTCCTCAGTGTTGTGAGAACGATGACTGGTTAAAATTTTTGGTGGTTTCTTGTTCAGTCCATAGGCCTACATCATGTGGCAAACCGGTGAGCATGTGGCTCTATTAGTATAGGAGATACCTGAAAACATATCACACTTTTCATCATAGTGCTTTTACCAATGCATAAAATGCATGGAGAAGTCATTTCGAATGACTGGTCCTCAGTGTTGTGAGAACGATGACTGGTTAAAATTTTTGGTGGTTTCTTGTTCAGTCCATAGGCCTACATCATGTGGCAAACCGGTGAGCATGTGGCTCTATTAGTATAGGAGATACCTGAAAACATATCACACTTTTCATCATAGTGCTTTTAGCAATGCATAAAATGCATGGAGAAGTCATTTCGAATGACTGGTCCTCAGTGTTGTGAGAACGATGACTGGTTAAAATTTTTGGTGGTTTCTTGTTCAGTCCATAGGCCTACATCATGTGGCAAATCGGTGAGCATGTGGCTCTATTAGTATAGGAGATACCTGAAAACATATCACACTTTTCATCATAGTGCTTTTACCAATGCATAAAATGCATGGAGAAGTCATTTCGAATGACTGGTCCTCAGTGTTGTGAGAACGATGACTGGTTAAAATTTTTGGTGGTTTCTTGTTCAGTCCATAGGCCTACATCATGTGGCAAACCGGTGAGCATGTGGCTCTATTAGTATAGGAGATACCTGAAAACATATCACACTTTTCATCATAGTGCTTTTACCAATGCATAAAATGCATGGAGAAGTCATTTCGAATGACTGGTCCTCAGTGTTGTAGAACGATGACTGGTTAAAATTTTTGGTGGTTTCTTGTTCAGTCCATAGGCCTACATCATGTGGCAAACTGGTGAGCATGTGGCTCTATTAGTATAGGAGATACCTGAAAACATATCACACTTTTCATCATAGTGCTTTTACCAATGCATAAAATGCATGGAGAAGTCATTTCGAATGACTGGTCCTCAGTGTTGTGAGAACGATGACTGGTTAAAATTTTTGGTGGTTTCTTGTTCAGTCCATAGGCCTACATCATGTGGCAAACCGGTGAGCATGTGGCTCTATTAGTATAGGAGATACCTGAAAACATATCACACTTTTCATCATAGTGCTTTTACTAATGCATAAAATGCATGGAGAAGTCATTTCGAATGACTGGTCCTCAGTGTTGTGAGAACGATGACTGGTTAAAATTTTTGGTGGTTTTTGTTCAGTCCATAGGCCTACATCATGTGGCAAACCGATGAGCATGTGGCTCTATTAGTATAGGAGATACCTGAAAACATATCACACTTTTCATCATAGTGCTTTTACCAATGCATAAAATGCATGGAGAAGTCATTTCGAATGACTGGTCCTCAGTGTTGTGAGAACGATGACTGGTTAAAATTTTTGGTGGTTTCTTGTTCAGTCCATAGGCCTACATCATGTGGCAAACCGGTGAGCATGTGGCTCTATTAGTATAGGAGATACCTGAAAACATATCACACTTTTCATCATAGTGCTTTTACCAATGCATAAAATGCATGGAGAAGTCATTTCGAATGACTGGTCCTCAGTGTTGTGAGAACGATGACTGGTTAAAATTTTTGGTGGTTTCTTGTTCAGTCCATAGGCCTACATCATGTGGCAAACCGGTGAGCATGTGGCTCTATTAGTATAGGAGATACCTGAAAACATATCACACTTTTCATCATAGTGCTTTTACCAATGCATAAAATGCATGGAGAAGTCATTTCGAATGACTGGTCCTCAGTGTTGTGAGAACGATGACTGGTTAAAATTTTTGGTGGTTTCTTGTTCAGTCCATAGGCCTACATCATGTGGCAAACCGGTGAGCATGTGGCTCTATTAGTATAGGAGATACCTGAAAACATATCACACTTTTCATCATAGTGCTTTTACCAATGCATAAAATGCATGGAGAAGTCATTTCGAATGACTGGTCCTCAGTGTTGTGAGAACGATGACTGGTTATAAAATTTTTGGTGGTTTCTTGTTCAGTCCATAGGCCTATATCATGTGGCAAACCGGTGAGCATGTGGCTCTATTAGTATAGGAGATACCTGAAAACATATCACACTTTTCATCATAGTGCTTTTACCAATGCATAAAATGCATGGAGAAGTCATTTCGAATGACTGGTCCTCAGTGTTGTGAGAACGATGACTGGTTAAAATTTTTGGTGGTTTCTTGTTCAGTCCATAGGCCTACATCATGTGGCAAACCGGTGAGCATGTGGCTCTATTAGTATAGGAGATACCTGAAAACATATCACACTTTTCATCATAGTGCTTTTACCAATGCATAAAATGCATGGAGAAGTCATTTCGAATGACTGGTCCTCAGTGTTGTGAGAACAATGACTGGTTAAAATTTTTGGTGGTTTCTTGTTCAGTCCATAGGCCTACATCATGTGGCAAACCGGTGAGCATGTGGCTCTATTAGTATAGGAGATACCTGAAAACATATCACACTTTTCATCATAGTGCTTTTACCAATGCATAAAATGCATGGAGAAGTCATTTCGAATGACTGGTCCTCAGTGTTGTGAGAACAATGACTGGTTAAAATTTTTGTTGGTTTCTTCTTCAGTCCATAGGCCTACATCATGTGGCAAACCGGTGAGCATATGGCTCTATTAGTATAGGAGATACCTGAAAACATATCACTCTTTTCATCACAGTGCTTTTACCAATGCATAAAATTCATGGAGAAGTCATTTCGAATGACTGGTCCTCAGTGTTGTGAGAACGATGACTGGTTAAAATTTTTGGTGGTTTCTTGTTCAGTCCATAGGCCTACATCATGTGGCAAACCGGTGAGCATTTGGCTCTATTAGTATAGGAGATACCTGAAAACATATCACACTTTTCATCATAGTGCTTTTACCAATGCATAAAATGCATGGAGAAGTCATTTCGAATGACTGGTCCTCAGTGTTGTGAGAACGATGACTGGTTAAAATTTTTGGTGGTTTCTTGTTCAGTCCATAGGCCTACATCATGTGGCAAACCGGTGAGCATGTGGCTCTATTAGTATAGGAGATACCTGAAAACATATCACACTTTTCATCATAGTGCTTTTACCAATGCATAAAATGCATGGAGAAGTCATTTCGAATGACTGGTCCTCAGTGTTGTGAGAACGATGACTGGTTAAAATTTTTGGTGGTTTCTTGTTCAGTCCATAGGCCTACATCATGTGGCAAACCGGTGAGCATGTGGCTCTATTAGTATAGGAGATACCTGAAAACATATCACACTTTTCATCATAGTGCTTTTACCAATGCATAAAATGCATGGAGAAGTCATTTCGAATGACTGGTCCTCAGTGTTGTGAGAACGATGACTGGTTAAAATTTTTGGTGGTTTCTTGTTCAGTCCATAGGCCTACATCATGTGGCAAACCGGTGAGCATGTGGCTCTATTAGTATAGGAGATACCTGAAAACATATCACACTTTTCATCATAGTGCTTTTACCAATGCATAAAATGCATAGAGAAGTCATTTCGAATGACTGGTCCTCAGTGTTGTGAGATACGATGACTGGTTAAAATTTTTGGTGGTTTCTTGTTCAGTCCATAGGCCTACATCATGTGGCAAACCGGTGAGCATGTGGCTCTATTAGTATAGGAGATACCTGAAAACATATCACACTTTTCATCATAGTGCTTTTAGCAATGCATAAAATGCATGGAGAAGTCATTTCGAATGACTGGTCCTCAGTGTTGTGAGAACGATGACTGGTTAAAATTTTTGGTGGTTTCTTGTTCAGTCCATAGGCCTACATCATGTGGCAAATCGGTGAGCATGTGGCTCTATTAGTATAGGAGATACCTGAAAACATATCACACTTTTCATCATAGTGCTTTTACCAATGCATAAAATGCATGGAGAAGTCATTTCGAATGACTGGTCCTCAGTGTTGTGAGAACGATGACTGGTTAAAATTTTTGGTGGTTTCTTGTTCAGTCCATAGGCCTACATCATGTGGCAAACCGGTGAGCATGTGGCTCTATTAGTATAGGAGATACCTGAAAACATATCACACTTTTCATCATAGTGCTTTTACCAATGCATAAAATGCATGGAGAAGTCATTTCGAATGACTGGTCCTCAGTGTTGTGAGAACGATGACTGGTTAAAATTTTTGGTGGTTTCTTGTTCAGTCCATAGGCCTACATCATGTGGCAAACCGGTGAGCATGTGGCTCTATTAGTATAGGAGATACCTGAAAACATATCACACTTTTCATCATAGTGCTTTTACCAATGCATAAAATGCATGGAGAAGTCATTTCGAATGACTGGTCCTCAGTGTTGTGAGAACGATGACTGGTTAAAATTTTTGGTGGTTTCTTGTTCAGTCCATAGGCCTACATCATGTGGCAAACCGGTGAGCATGTGGCTCTATTAGTATAGGAGATACCTGAAAACATATCACACTTTTCATCATAGTGCTTTTACCAATGCATAAAATGCATGGAGAAGTCATTTCGAATGACTGGTCCTCAGTGTTGTGAGAACGATGACTGGTTAAAATTTTTGGTGGTTTCTTGTTCAGTCCATAGGCCTACATCATGTGGCAAACCGGTGAGCATGTGGCTCTATTAGTATAGGAGATACCTGAAAACATATCACACTTCATCATAGTGCTTTTACTAATGCATAAAATGCATGGAGAAGTCATTTCGAATGACTGGTCCTCAGTGTTGTGAGAACGATGACTGGTTAAAATTTTTGGTGGTTTCTTGTTCAGTCCATAGGCCTACATCATGTGGCAAACCGGTGAGCATGTGGCTCTATTAGTATAGGAGATACCTGAAAACATATCACACTTTTCATCATAGTGCTTTTACCAATGCATAAAATGCATGGAGAAGTCATTTCGAATGACTGGTCCTCAGTGTTGTGAGAACGATGACTGGTTAAAATTTTTGGTGGTTTCTTGTTCAGTCCATAGGCCTACATCATGTGGCAAACCGGTGAGCATGTGGCTCTATTAGTATAGGAGATACCTGAAAACATATCACACTTTTCATCATAGTGCTTTTACCAATGCATAAAATGCATGGAGAAGTCATTTCGAATGACTGGTCCTCAGTGTTGTGAGAACGATGATTGGTAAAATTTTTGGTGGTTTCTTGTTCAGTCCATAGGCCTACATCATGTGGCAAACCGGTGAGCATGTGGCTCTATTAGTATAGGAGATACCTGAAAACATATCACACTTTTCATCATAGTGCTTTTACCAATGCATAAAATGCATGGAGAAGTCATTTCGAATGACTGGTCCTCAGTGTTGTGAGAACGATGACTGGTTAAAATTTTTGGTGGTTTCTTGTTCAGTCCATAGGCCTACATCATGTGGCAAACCGGTGAGCATGTGGCTCTATTAGTATAGGAGATACCTGAAAACATATCACACTTTTCATCATAGTGCTTTTACCAATGCATAAAATGCATGGAGAAGTCATTTCAAATGACTGGTCCTCAGTGTTGTGAGAACGATGACTGGTTAAAATTTTTGGTGGTTTCTTGTTCAGTCCATAGGCCTACATCATGTGGCAAACCGGTGAGCATGTT
>NW_027193651.1:0-155290 GCF_032444005.1 Ranitomeya imitator | reverse complement strand
TATCACACTTTTCATCATAGTGCTTTTACCAATGCATAAAATGCATGGAGAAGTCATTTCGAATGACTGGTCCTCAGTGTTGTGAGAACGATGACTGGTTAAAATTTTTGGTGGTTTCTTGTTCAGTCCATAGGCCTACATCATGTGGCAAACCGGTGAGCATGTGGCTCTATTAGTATAGGAGATACCTGAAAACATATCACACTTTTCATCATAGTGCTTTTACCAATGCATAAAATGCATGGAGAAGTCATTTCGAATGACTGGTCCTCAGTGTTGTGAGAACGATGACTGGTTAAAATTTTTGGTGGTTTCTTGTTCAGTCCATAGGCCTACATCATGTGGCAAACCGGTGAGCATGTGGCTCTATTAGTATAGGAGATACCTGAAAACATATCACACTTTTCATCATAGTGCTTTTACCAATGCATAAAATGCATGGAGAAGTCATTTCGAATGACTGGTCCTCAGTGTTGTGAGAACGATGACTGGTTAAAATTTTTGGTGGTTTCTTGTTCAGTCCATAGGCCTACATCATGTGGCAAACCGGTGAGCATGTGGCTCTATTAGTATAGGAGATACCTGAAAACATATCACACTTTTCATCATAGTGCTTTTACCAATGCATAAAATGCATGGAGAAGTCATTTCGAATGACTGGTCCTCAGTGTTGTGAGAACGATGACTGGTTAAAATTTTTGGTGGTTTCTTGTTCAGTCCATAGGCCTACATCATGTGGCAAACCGGTGAGCATGTGGCTCTATTAGTATAGGAGATACCTGAAAACATATCACACTTTTCATCATAGTGCTTTTACCAATGCATAAAATGCATGGAGAAGTCATTTCGAATGACTGGTCCTCAGTGTTGTGAGAACGATGACTGGTTAAAATTTTTGGTGGTTTCTTGTTCAGTCCATAGGCCTACATCATGTGGCAAACCGGTGAGCATGTGGCTCTATTAGTATAGGAGATACCTGAAAACATATCACACTTTTCATCATAGTGCTTTTACCAATGCATAAAATGCATGGAGAAGTCATTTCGAATGACTGGTCCTCAGTGTTGTGAGAACGATGACTGGTTAAAATTTTTGGTGGTTTCTTGTTCAGTCCATAGGCCTACATCATGTGGCAAACCGGTGAGCATGTGGCTCTATTAGTATAGGAGATACCTGAAAACATATCACACTTTTCATCATAGTGCTTTTACCAATGCATAAAATGCATGGAGAAGTCATTTCGAATGACTGGTCCTCAGTGTTGTGAGAACGATGACTGGTTAAAATTTTTGGTGGTTTCTTGTTCAGTCCATAGGCCTACATCATGTGGCAAACCGGTGAGCATGTGGCTCTATTAGTATAGGAGATACCTGAAAACATATCACACTTTTCATCATAGTGCTTTTACCAATGCATAAAATGCATGGAGAAGTCATTTCGAATGACTGGTCCTCAGTGTTGTGAGAACGATGACTGGTTAAAATTTTTGGTGGTTTCTTGTTCAGTCCATAGGCCTACATCATGTGGCAAACCGGTGAGCATGTGGCTCTATTAGTATAGGAGATACCTGAAAACATATCACACTTTTCATCATAGTGCTTTTACCAATGCATAAAATGCATGGAGAAGTCATTTCGAATGACTGGTCCTCAGTGTTGTGAGAACGATGACTGGTTAAAATTTTTGGTGGTTTCTTGTTCAGTCCATAGGCCTACATCATGTGGCAAACCGGTGAGCATGTGGCTCTATTAGTATAGGAGATACCTGAAAACATATCACACTTTTCATCATAGTGCTTTTACCAATGCATAAAATGCATGGAGAAGTCATTTCGAATGACTGGTCCTCAGTGTTGTGAGAACGATGACTGGTTAAAATTTTTGGTGGTTTCTTGTTCAGTCCATAGGCCTACATCATGTGGCAAACCGGTGAGCATGTGGCTCTATTAGTATAGGAGATACCTGAAAACATATCACACTTTTCATCATAGTGCTTTTACCAATGCATAAAATGCATGGAGAAGTCATTTCGAATGACTGGTCCTCAGTGTTGTGAGAACGATGACTGGTTAAAATTTTTGGTGGTTTCTTGTTCAGTCCATAGGCCTACATCATGTGGCAAACCGGTGAGCATGTGGCTCTATTAGTATAGGAGATACCTGAAAACATATCACACTTTTCATCATAGTGCTTTTACCAATGCATAAAATGCATGGAGAAGTCATTTCGAATGACTGGTCCTCAGTGTTGTGAGAACGATGACTGGTTAAAATTTTTGGTGGTTTCTTGTTCAGTCCATAGGCCTACATCATGTGGCAAACCGGTGAGCATGTGGCTCTATTAGTATAGGAGATACCTGAAAACATATCACACTTTTCATCATAGTGCTTTTACCAATGCATAAAATGCATGGAGAAGTCATTTCGAATGACTGGTCCTCAGTGTTGTGAGAACGATGACTGGTTAAAATTTTTGGTGGTTTCTTGTTCAGTCCATAGGCCTACATCATGTGGCAAACCGGTGAGCATGTGGCTCTATTAGTATAGGAGATACCTGAAAACATATCACACTTTTCATCATAGTGCTTTTACCAATGCATAAAATGCATGGAGAAGTCATTTTGAATGATTGGTCCTCAGTGTTGTGAGAACGATGACTGGTTAAAATTTTTGGTGGTTTCTTGTTCAGTCCATAGGCCTACATCATGTGGCAAACCGGTGAGCATGTGGCTCTATTAGTATAGGAGATACCTGAAAACATATCACACTTTTCATCATAGTGCTTTTACCAATGCATAAAATGCATGGAGAAGTCATTTCGAATGACTGGTCCTCAGTGTTGTGAGAACGATGACTGGTTAAAATTTTTGGTGGTTTCTTGTTCAGTCCATAGGCCTACATCATGTGGCAAACCGGTGAGCATGTGGCTCTATTAGTATAGGAGATACCTGAAAACATATCACACTTTTCATCATAGTGCTTTTACCAATGCATAAAATGCATGGAGAAGTCATTTCGAATGACTGGTCCTCAGTGTTGTGAGAACGATGACTGGTTAAAATTTTTGGTGGTTTCTTGTTCAGTCCATAGGCCTACATCATGTGGCAAACCGGTGAGCATGTGGCTCTATTAGTATAGGAGATACCTGAAAACATATCACACTTTTCATCATAGTGCTTTTACCAATGCATAAAATGCATGGAGAAGTCATTTCGAATGACTGGTCCTCAGTGTTGTGAGAACGATGACTGGTTAAAATTTTTGGTGATTTCTTGTTCAGTCCATAGGCCTACATCATGTGGCAAACCGGTGAGCATGTGGCTCTATTAGTATAGGAGATACTTGAAAACATATCACACTTTTCATCATAGTGCTTTTACCAATGCATAAAATGCATGGAGAAGTCATTTCGAATGACTGGTCCTCAGTGTTGTGAGAACGATGACTGGTTAAAATTTTTGGTGGTTTCTTGTTCAGTCCATAGACCTACATCATGTGGCAAACCGGTGAGCATGTGGCTCTATTAGTATAGGAGATACCTGAAAACATATCACACTTTTCATCATAGTGCTATTACCAATGCATAAAATGCATGAAGAAGTCATTTCGAATGACTGGTCCTCAGTGTTGTGAGAACGATGACTGGTTAAAATTTTTGGTGGTTTTTTGTTCAGTCCATAGGCCTACATCATGTGGCAAACCGGTGAGCATGTGGCTCTATTAGTATAGGAGATACCTGAAAACATATCACACTTTTCATCATAGTGCTTTTACCAATGCATAAAATGCATGGAGAAGTCATTTCGAATGACTGGTCCTCAGTGTTGTGAGAACGATGACTGGTTAAAATTTTTGGTGGTTTCTTGTTCAGTCCATAGGCCTACATCATGTGGCAAACCGGTGAGCATGTGGCTCTATTAGTATAGGAGATACCTGAAAACTTATCACACTTTTCATCATAGTGCTTTTACCAATGCATAAAATGCATGGAGAAGTCATTTCGAATGACTGGTCCTCAGTGTTGTGAGAACGATGACTGGTTAAAATTTTTGGTGGTTTCTTGTTCAGTCCATAGGCCTACATCATGTGGCAAACCGGTGAGCATGTGGCTCTATTAGTATAGGAGATACCTGAAAACATATCACACTTTTCATCATAGTGCTTTTACCAATGCATAAAATGCATGGAGAAGTCATTTCGAATGACTGTTCCTCAGTGTTGTGAGAACGATGACTGGTTAAAATTTTTGGTGGTTTCTTGTTCAGTCCATAGTCCTACATCATGTGGCAAGCCGGTGAGCATGTGGCTCTATTAGTATAGGAGATACCTGAAAACATATCACACTTTTCATCATAGTGCTTTTACCAATGCATAAAATGCATGGAGAAGTCATTTCGAATGACTGGTCCTCAGTGTTGTGAGAACGATGACTGGTTAAAATTTTTGGTGGTTTCTTGTTCAGTCCATAGGCCTACATCATGTGGCAAACCGGTGAGCATGTGGCTCTATTAGTATAGGAGATACCTGAAAAAATATCACACTTTTCATCATAGTGCTTTTACCAATGCATAAAATGCATGGAGAAGTCATTGAGAATGACTGGTCCTCAGTGTTGTGAGAACGATGACTGGTTAAAATTTTTGGTGGTTTCTTGTTCAGTCCATAGGCCTACATCATGTGGCAAACCGGTGAGCATGTGGCTCTATTAGTATAGGAGATACCTGAAAACATATCACACTTTTCATCATAGTGCTTTTACCAATGCATAAAATGCATGGAGAAGTCATTTCGAATGACTGGTCCTCAGTGTTGTGAGAACGATGACTGGTTAAAATTTTTGGTGGTTTCTTGTTCAGTCCATAGGCCTACATCATGTGGCAAACCGGTGAGCATGAGGCTCTATTAGTATAGGAGATACCTGAAAACATATCACACTTTTCATCATAGTGCTTTTACCAATGCATAAAATGCATGGAGAAGTCATTTCGAATGACTGGTCCTCAGTGTTGTGAGAACGATGACTGGTTAAAATTTTTGGTGGTTTCTTGTTCAGTCCATAGGCCTACATCATGTGGCAAACCGGTGAGCATGTGGCTCTATTAGTATAGGAGATACCTGAAAACATATCACACTTTTCATCATAGTGCTTTTACCAATGCATAAAATGCATGGAGAAGTCATTTCGAATGACTGGTCCTCAGTGTTGTGAGAACGATGACTGGTTAAAATTTTTGGTGGTTTCTTGTTCAGTCCATAGGCCTACATCATGTGGCAAACCGGTGAGCATGTGGCTCTATTAGTATAGGAGATACCTGAACATAGTGCTTTTACCAATGCATAAAATGCATGGAGAAGTCATTTCGAATGACTGGTCCTCAGTGTTGTGAGAACGATGACTGGTTAAAATTTTTGGTGGTTTCTTGTTCAGTCCATAGGCCTACATCATGTGGCAAACCGGTGAGCATGTGGCTCTATTAGTATAGGAGATACCTGAAAACATATCACACTTTTCATCATAGTGCTTTTACCAATGCATAAAATGCATGGAGAAGTCATTTCGAATGACTGGTCCTCAGTGTTGTGAGAACGATGACTGGTTAAAATTTTTGGTGGTTTCTTGTTCAGTCCATAGGCCTACATCATGTGGCAAACCGGTGAGCATGTGGCTCTATTAGTATAGGAGATACCTGAAAACATATCACACTTTTCATCATAGTGCTTTTACCAATGCATAAAATGCATGGAGAAGTCATTTCGAATGACTGGTCCTCAGTGTTGTGAGAACGATGACTGGTTAAAATTTTTGGTGGTTTCTTGTTCAGTCCATAGGCCTACATCATGTGGCAAACCGGTGAGCATGTGGCTCTATTAGTATAGGAGATACCTGAAAACATATCACACTTTTCATCATAGTGCTTTTACCAATGCATAAAATGCATGGAGAAGTCATTTCGAATGACTGGTCCTCAGTGTTGTGAGAACGATGACTGGTTAAAATTTTTGGTGGTTTCTTGTTCAGTCCATAGGCCTACATCATGTGGCAAACCGGTGAGCATGTGGCTCTATTAGTATAGGAGATACCTGAAAACATATCACACTTTTCATCATAGTGCTTTTACCAATGCATAAAATGCATGGAGAAGTCATTTCGAATGACTGGTCCTCAGTGTTGTGAGAACGATGACTGGTTAAAATTTTTGGTGGTTTCTTGTTCAGTCCATAGGCCTACATCATGTGGCAAACCGGTGAGCATGTGGCTCTATTAGTATAGGAGATACCTGAAAACATATCACACTTTTCATCATATTGCTTTTACCAATGCATAAAATGCATGGAGAAGTCATTTCGAATGACTGGTCCTCAGTGTTGTGAGAACGATGACTGGTTAAAATTTTTGGTGGTTTCTTGTTCAGTCCATAGGCCTACATCATGTGGCAAACCGGTGAGCATGTGGCTCTATTAGTATAGGAGATACCTGAAAACATATCACACTTTTCATCATAGTGCTTTTACCAATGCATAAAATGCATGGAGAAGTCATTTCGCTTTCAAAAACTTTTATTGGGTTTTCAACTTTAGTAGGGAGACGGAGGAAAGGGGGAGGGGAGTTTAGGAGGGAAGGGAGGGAAGGGAGAGGGGGGGGGAGGGGGAAGGGAGGAAGAGGGGTGGAAGGGATGGGAAAAGGGGGAGGGAAAGTTCACACCCCCTGACAAAATAGGGGTGGGGGGGGAAACAAGATCAATTTTCGAATGACTGGTCCTCAGTGTTGTGAGAACGATGACTGGTTAAAATTTTTGGTGGTTTCTTGTTCAGTCCATAGGCCTACATCATGTGGCAAACCGGTGAGCATGTGGCTCTATTAGTATAGGAGATACCTGAAAACATATCACACTTTTCATCATAGTGCTTTTACCAATGCATAAAATGCATGGAGAAGTCATTTCGAATGACTGGTCCTCAGTGTTGTGAGAACGATGACTGGTTAAAATTTTTGGTGGTTTCTTGTTCAGTCCATAGGCCTACATCATGTGGCAAACCGGTGAGCATGTGGCTCTATTAGTATAGGAGATACCTGAAAACATATCACACTTTTCATCATAGTGCTTTTACCAATGCATAAAATGCATGGAGAAGTCATTTCGAATGACTGGTCCTCAGTGTTGTGAGAACGATGACTGGTTAAAATTTTTGGTGGTTTCTTGTTCAGTCCATAGGCCTACATCATGTGGCAAACCGGTGAGCATGTGGCTCTATTAGTATAGGAGATACCTGAAAACATATCACACTTTTCATCATATTGCTTTTACAAATGCATAAAATGCATGGAGAAGTCATTTCGAATGACTGGTCCTCAGTGTTGTGAGAACGATGACTGGTTAAAATTTTTGGTGGTTTCTTGTTCAGTCCATAGGCCTACATCATGTGGCAAACCGGTGAGCATGTGGCTCTATTAGTATAGGAGATACCTGAAAACATATCACACTTTTCATCATAGTGCTTTTACCAATGCATAAAATGCATGGAGAAGTCATTTCGAATGACTGGTCCTCAGTGTTGTGAGAACGATGACTGGTTAAAATTTTTGGTGGTTTCTTGTTCAGTCCATAGGCCTACATCATGTGGCAAACCGGTGAGCATGTGGCTCTATTAGTATAGGAGATACCTGAAAACATATCACACTTTTCATCATAGTGCTTTTACCAATGCATAAAATGCATGGAGAAGTCATTTCGAATGACTGGTCCTCAGTGTTGTGAGAACGATGACTGGTTAAAATTTTTGGTGGTTTCTTGTTCAGTCCATAGGCCAACATCATGTGGCAAACCGGTGAGCATATGGCTCTATTAGTATAGGAGATACCTGAAAACATATCACACTTTTCATCATAGTGCTTTTACCAATGCATAAAATGCATGGAGAAGTCATTTCGAATGACTGGTCCTCAGTGTTGTGAGAACGATGACTGGTTAAAATTTTTGGTGGTTTCTTGTTCAGTCCATAGGCCTACATCATGTGGCAAACCGGTGAGCATGTGGCTCTATTAGTATAGGAGATACCTGAAAACATATCACACTTTTCATCATAGTGCTTTTACCAATGCATAAAATGCATGGAGAAGTCATTTCGAATGACTGGTCCTCAGTGTTGTGACAACGATGACTGGTTAAAATTTTTGGTGGTTTCTTGTTCAGTCCATAGGCCTACATCATGTGGCAAACCGGTGAGCATGTGGCTCTATTAGTATAGGAGATACCTGAAAACATATCACACTTTTCATCATAGTGCTTTTACCAATGCATAAAATGCATGGAGAAGTCATTTCGAATGACTGGTCCTCAGTGTTGTGAGAACGATGACTGGTTAAAATTTTTGGTGGTTTCTTGTTCAGTCCATAGGCCTACATCATGTGGCAAACTGGTGAGCATGTGGCTCTATTAGTATAGGAGATACCTGAAAACATATCACACTTTTCATCATAGTGCTTTTACCAATGCATAAAATGCATGGAGAAGTCATTTCGAATGACTGGTCCTCAGTGTTGTGACAACGATGACTGGTTAAAATTTTTGGTGGTTTCTTGTTCAGTCCATAGGCCTACATCATGTGGCAAACCGGTGAGCATGTGGCTCTATTAGTATAGGAGATACCTGAAAACATATCACACTTTTCATCATAGTGCTTTTACCAATGCATAAAATGCATGGAGAAGTCATTTCGAATGACTGGTCCTCAGTGTTGTGACAACGATGACTGGTTAAAATTTTTGGTGGTTTCTTGTTCAGTCCATAGGCCTACATCATGTGGCAAACCGGTGAGCATGTGGCTCTATTAGTATAGGAGATACCTGAAAACATATCACACTTTTCATCATAGTGCTTTTACCAATGCATAAAATGCATGGAGAAGTCATTTCGAATGACTGGTCCTCAGTGTTGTGAGAACGATGACTGGTTAAAATTTTTGGTGGTTTCTTGTTCAGTCCATAGGCCAACATCATGTGGCAAACCGGTGAGCATGTGGCTCTATTAGTATAGGAGATACCTGAAAACATATCACACTTTTCATCATAGTGCTTTTACCAATGCATAAAATGCATGGAGAAGTCATTTCGAATGACTGGTCCTCAGTGTTGTGAGAACGATGATTGGTTAAAATTTTTGGTGGTTTCTTGTTCAGTCCATAGGCCTACATCATGTGGCAAACTGGTGAGCATGTGGCTCTATTAGTATAGGAGATACCTGAAAACATATCACACTTTTCATCATAGTGCTTTTACCAATGCATAAAATGCATGGAGAAGTCATTTCGAATGACTGGTCCTCAGTGTTGTGAGAACGATGACTGGTTAAAATTTTTGGTGGTTTCTTGTTCAGTCCATAGGCCTACATCATGTGGCAAACCGGTGAGCATGTGGCTCTATTAGTATAGGAGATACCTGAAAACATATCACACTTTTCATCATAGTGCTTTTACCAATGCATAAAATGCATGGAGAAGTCATTTCGAATGACTGGTCCTCAGTGTTGTGAGAACGATGACTGGTTAAAATTTTTGGTGGTTTCTTGTTCAGTCCATAGGCCTACATCATGTGGCAAACCGGTGAGCATGTGGCTCTATTAGTATAGGAGATACCTGAAAACATATCACACTTTTCATCATAGTGCTTTTACCAATGCATAAAATGCATGGAGAAGTCATTTCGAATGACTGGTCCTCAGTGTTGTGAGAACGATGACTGGTTAAAATTTTTGGTGGTTTCTTGTTCAGTCCATAGGCCAACATCATGTGGCAAACCGGTGAGCATATGGCTCTATTAGTATAGGAGATACCTGAAAACATATCACACTTTTCATCATAGTGCTTTTACCAATGCATAAAATGCATGGAGAAGTCATTTCGAATGACTGGTCCTCAGTGTTGTGAGAACGATGATTGGTTAAAATTTTTGGTGGTTTCTTGTTCAGTCCATAGGCCTACATCATGTGGCAAACCGGTGAGCATGTGGCTCTATTAGTATAGGAGATACCTGAAAACATATCACACTTTTCATCATAGTGCTTTTACCAATGCATAAAATGCATGGAGAAGTCATTTCGAATGACTGGTCCTCAGTGTTGTGAGAACGATGACTGGTTAAAATTTTTGGTGGTTTCTTGTTCAGTCCATAGGCCTACATCATGTGGCAAACCGGTGAGCATGTGGCTCTATTAGTATAGGAGATACCTGAAAACATATCACACTTTTCATCATAGTGCTTTTACCAATGCATAAAATGCATGGAGAAGTCATTTCGAATGACTGGTCCTCAGTGTTGTGAGAACGATGACTGGTTAAAATTTTTGGTGGTTTCTTGTTCAGTCCATAGGCCTACATCATGTGGCAAACCGGTGAGCATGTGGCTCTATTAGTATAGGAGATACCTGAAAACATATCACACTTTTCATCATAGTGCTTTTACCAATGCATAAAATGCATGGAGAAGTCATTTCGAATGACTGGTCCTCAGTGTTGTGAGAACGATGACTGGTTAAAATTTTTGGTGGTTTCTTGTTCAGTCCATAGGCCAACATCATGTGGCAAACCGGTGAGCATATGGCTCTATTAGTATAGGAGATACCTGAAAACATATCACACTTTTCATCATAGTGCTTTTACCAATGCATAAAATGCATGGAGAAGTCATTTCGAATGACTGGTCCTCAGTGTTGTGAGAACGATGATTGGTTAAAATTTTTGGTGGTTTCTTGTTCAGTCCATAGGCCTACATCATGTGGCAAACCGGTGAGCATGTGGCTCTATTAGTATAGGAGATACCTGAAAACATATCACACTTTTCATCATAGTGCTTTTACCAATGCATAAAATGCATGGAGAAGTCATTTCGAATGACTGGTCCTCAGTGTTGTGAGAACGATGACTGGTTAAAATTTTTGGTGGTTTCTTGTTCAGTCCATAGGCCTACATCATGTGGCAAACCGGTGAGCATGTGGCTCTATTAGTATAGGAGATACCTGAAAACATATCACACTTTTCATCATAGTGCTTTTACCAATGCATAAAATGCATGGAGAAGTCATTTCGAATGACTGGTCCTCAGTGTTGTGAGAACGATGACTGGTTAAAATTTTTGGTGGTTTCTTGTTCAGTCCATAGGCCTACATCATGTGGCAAACCGGTGAGCATGTGGCTCTATTAGTATAGGAGATACCTGAAAACATATCACACTTTTCATCATAGTGCTTTTACCAATGCATAAAATGCATGGAGAAGTCATTTCGAATGACTGGTCCTCAGTGTTGTGAGAACGATGACTGGTTAAAATTTTTGGTGGTTTCTTGTTCAGTCCATAGGCCAACATCATGTGGCAAACCGGTGAGCATATGGCTCTATTAGTATAGGAGATACCTGAAAACATATCACACTTTTCATCATAGTGCTTTTACCAATGCATAAAATGCATGGAGAAGTCATTTCGAATGACTGGTCCTCAGTGTTGTGAGAACGATGACTGGTTAAAATTTTTGGTGGTTTCTTGTTCAGTCCATAGGCCTACATCATGTGGCAAACCGGTGAGCATGTGGCTCTATTAGTATAGGAGATACCTGAAAACATATCACACTTTTCATCATAGTGCTTTTACCAATGCATAACATGCATGGAGAAGTCATTTCGAATGACTGGTCCTCAGTGTTGTGACAACGATGACTGGTTAAAATTTTTGGTGGTTTCTTGTTCAGTCCATAGGCCTACATCATGTGGCAAACCGGTGAGCATGTGGCTCTATTAGTATAGGAGATACCTGAAAACATATCACACTTTTCATCATAGTGCTTTTACCAATGCATAAAATGCATGGAGAAGTCATTTCGAATGACTGGTCCTCAGTGTTGTGAGAACGATGACTGGTTAAAATTTTTGGTGGTTTCTTGTTCAGTCCATAGGCCTACATCATGTGGCAAACCGGTGAGCATGTGGCTCTATTAGTATAGGAGATACCTGAAAACATATCACACTTTTCATCATAGTGCTTTTACCAATGCATAAAATGCATGGAGAAGTCATTTCGAATGACTGGTCCTCAGTGTTGTGACAACGATGACTGGTTAAAATTTTTGGTGGTTTCTTGTTCAGTCCATAGGCCTACATCATGTGGCAAACCGGTGAGCATGTGGCTCTATTAGTATAGGAGATACCTGAAAACATATCACACTTTTCATCATAGTGCTTTTACCAATGCATAAAATGCATGGAGAAGTCATTTCGAATGACTGGTCCTCAGTGTTGTGACAACGATGACTGGTTAAAATTTTTGGTGGTTTCTTGTTCAGTCCATAGGCCTACATCATGTGGCAAACCGGTGAGCATGTGGCTCTATTAGTATAGGAGATACCTGAAAACATATCACACTTTTCATCATAGTGCTTTTACGAATGCATAAAATGCATGGAGAAGTCATTTCGAATGACTGGTCCTCAGTGTTGTGACAACGATGACTGGTTAAAATTTTTGGTGGTTTCTTGTTCAGTCCATAGGCCAACATCATGTGGCAAACCGGTGAACATATGGCTCTATTAGTATAGGAGATACCTGAAAACATATCACACTTTTCATCATAGTGCTTTTACCAATGCATAAAATGCATGGAGAAGTCATTTCGAATGACTGGTCCTCAGTGTTGTGAGAACGATGACTGGTTAAAATTTTTGGTGGTTTCTTGTTCAGTCCATAGGCCTACATCATGTGGCAAACCGGTGAGCATGTGGCTCTATTAGTATAGGAGATACCTGAAAACATATCACACTTTTCATCATAGTGCTTTTACCAATGCATAAAATGCATGGAGAAGTCATTTCGAATGACTGGTCCTCAGTGTTGTGAGAACGATGACTGGTTAAAATTTTTGGTGGTTTCTTGTTCAGTCCATAGGCCTACATCATGTGGCAAACCGGTGAGCATGTGGCTCTATTAGTATAGGAGATACCTGAAAACATATCACACTTTTCATCATAGTGCTTTTACCAATGCATAAAATGCATGGAGAAGTCATTTCGAATGACTGGTCCTCAGTGTTGTGAGAACGATGACTGGTTAAAATTTTTGGTGGTTTCTTGTTCAGTCCATAGGCCTACATCATGTGGCAAACCGGTGAGCATGTGGCTCTATTAGTATAGGAGATACCTGAAAACATATCACACTTTTCATCATAGTGCTTTTACCAATGCATAAAATGCATGGAGAAGTCATTTCGAATGACTGGTCCTCAGTGTTGTGAGAACGATGACTGGTTAAAATTTTTGGTGGTTTCTTGTTCAGTCCATAGGCCAACATCATGTGGCAAACCGGTGAGCATATGGCTCTATTAGTATAGGAGATACCTGAAAACATATCACACTTTTCATCATAGTGCTTTTACCAATGCATAAAATGCATGGAGAAGTCATTTCGAATGACTGGTCCTCAGTGTTGTGAGAACGATGATTGGTTAAAATTTTTGGTGGTTTCTTGTTCAGTCCATAGGCCTACATCATGTGGCAAACCGGTGAGCATGTGGCTCTATTAGTATAGGAGATACCTGAAAACATATCACACTTTTCATCATAGTGCTTTTACCAATGCATAAAATGCATGGAGAAGTCATTTCGAATGACTGGTCCTCAGTGTTGTGAGAACGATGACTGGTTAAAATTTTTGGTGGTTTCTTGTTCAGTCCATAGGCCTACATCATGTGGCAAACCGGTGAGCATGTGGCTCTATTAGTATAGGAGATACCTGAAAACATATCACACTTTTCATCATAGTGCTTTTACCAATGCATAAAATGCATGGAGAAGTCATTTCGAATGACTGGTCCTCAGTGTTGTGAGAACGATGACTGGTTAAAATTTTTGGTGGTTTCTTGTTCAGTCCATAGGCCTACATCATGTGGCAAACCGGTGAGCATGTGGCTCTATTAGTATAGGAGATACCTGAAAACATATCACACTTTTCATCATAGTGCTTTTACCAATGCATAAAATGCATGGAGAAGTCATTTCGAATGACTGGTCCTCAGTGTTGTGAGAACGATGACTGGTTAAAATTTTTGGTGGTTTCTTGTTCAGTCCATAGGCCTACATCATGTGGCAAACCGGTGAGCATGTGGCTCTATTAGTATAGGAGATACCTGAAAACATATCACACTTTTCATCATAGTGCTTTTACCAATGCATAAAATGCATGGAGAAGTCATTTCGAATGACTGGTCCTCAGTGTTGTGAGAACGATGACTGGTTAAAATTTTTGGTGGTTTCTTGTTCAGTCCATAGGCCTACATCATGTGGCAAACCGGTGAGCATGTGGCTCTATTAGTATAGGAGATACCTGAAAACATATCACACTTTTCATCATATTGCTTTTACAAATGCATAAAATGCATGGAGAAGTAATTTCGAATGACTGGTCCTCAGTGTTGTGAGAACGATGACTGGTTAAAATTTTTGGTGGTTTCTTGTTCAGTCCATAGGCCTACATCATGTGGCAAACCGGTGAGCATGTGGCTCTATTAGTATAGGAGATACCTGAAAACATATCACACTTTTCATCATAGTGCTTTTACCAATGCATAAAATGCATGGAGAAGTCATTTCGAATGACTGGTCCTCAGTGTTGTGAGAACGATGACTGGTTAAAATTTTTGGTGGTTTCTTGTTCAGTCCATAGGCCTACATCATGTGGCAAACCGGTGAGCATGTGGCTCTATTAGTATAGGAGATACCTGAAAACATATCACACTTTTCATCATAGTGCTTTTACCAATGCATAAAATGCATGGAGAAGTCATTTCGAATGACTGGTCCTCAGTGTTGTGAGAACGATGACTGGTTAAAATTTTTGGTGGTTTCTTGTTCAGTCCATAGGCCTACATCATGTGGCAAACCGGTGAGCATGTGGCTCTATTAGTATAGGAGATACCTGAAAACATATCACACTTTTCATCATAGTGCTTTTACCAATGCATAAAATGCATGGAGAAGTCATTTCGAATGACTGGTCCTCAGTGTTGTGAGAACGATGACTGGTTAAAATTTTTGGTGGTTTCTTGTTCAGTCCATAGGCCTACATCATGTGGCAAACCGGTGAGCATGTGGCTCTATTAGTATAGGAGATACCTGAAAACATATCACACTTTTCATCATAGTGCTTTTACCAATGCATAAAATGCATGGAGAAGTCATTTCGAATGACTGGTCCTCAGTGTTGTGAGAACGATGACTGGTTAAAATTTTTGGTGGTTTCTTGTTCAGTCCATAGGCCAACATCATGTGGCAAACCGGTGAGCATATGGCTCTATTAGTATAGGAGATACCTGAAAACATATCACACTTTTCATCATAGTGCTTTTACCAATGCATAAAATGCATGGAGAAGTCATTTCGAATGACTGGTCCTCAGTGTTGTGAGAACGATGACTGGTTAAAATTTTTGGTGGTTTCTTGTTCAGTCCATAGGCCTACATCATGTGGCAAACCGGTGAGCATGTGGCTCTATTAGTATAGGAGATACCTGAAAACATATCACACTTTTCATCATAGTGCTTTTACCAATGCATAAAATGCATGGAGAAGTCATTTCGAATGACTGGTCCTCAGTGTTGTGACAACGATGACTGGTTAAAATTTTTGGTGGTTTCTTGTTCAGTCCATAGGCCTACATCATGTGGCAAACCGGTGAGCATGTGGCTCTATTAGTATAGGAGATACCTGAAAACATATCACACTTTTCATCATAGTGCTTTTACCAATGCATAAAATGCATGGAGAAGTCATTTCGAATGACTGGTCCTCAGTGTTGTGAGAACGATGACTGGTTAAAATTTTTGGTGGTTTCTTGTTCAGTCCATAGGCCTACATCATGTGGCAAACTGGTGAGCATGTGGCTCTATTAGTATAGGAGATACCTGAAAACATATCACACTTTTCATCATAGTGCTTTTACCAATGCATAAAATGCATGGAGAAGTCATTTCGAATGACTGGTCCTCAGTGTTGTGACAACGATGACTGGTTAAAATTTTTGGTGGTTTCTTGTTCAGTCCATAGGCCTACATCATGTGGCAAACCGGTGAGCATGTGGCTCTATTAGTATAGGAGATACCTGAAAACATATCACACTTTTCATCATAGTGCTTTTACCAATGCATAAAATGCATGGAGAAGTCATTTCGAATGACTGGTCCTCAGTGTTGTGACAACGATGACTGGTTAAAATTTTTGGTGGTTTCTTGTTCAGTCCATAGGCCTACATCATGTGGCAAACCGGTGAGCATGTGGCTCTATTAGTATAGGAGATACCTGAAAACATATCACACTTTTCATCATAGTGCTTTTACCAATGCATAAAATGCATGGAGAAGTCATTTCGAATGACTGGTCCTCAGTGTTGTGAGAACGATGACTGGTTAAAATTTTTGGTGGTTTCTTGTTCAGTCCATAGGCCAACATCATGTGGCAAACCGGTGAGCATATGGCTCTATTAGTATAGGAGATACCTGAAAACATATCACACTTTTCATCATAGTGCTTTTACCAATGCATAAAATGCATGGAGAAGTCATTTCGAATGACTGGTCCTCAGTGTTGTGAGAACGATGACTGGTTAAAATTTTTGGTGGTTTCTTGTTCAGTCCATAGGCCTACATCATGTGGCAAACCGGTGAGCATGTGGCTCTATTAGTATAGGAGATACCTGAAAACATATCACACTTTTCATCATAGTGCTTTTACCAATGCATAACATGCATGGAGAAGTCATTTCGAATGACTGGTCCTCAGTGTTGTGACAACGATGACTGGTTAAAATTTTTGGTGGTTTCTTGTTCAGTCCATAGGCCTACATCATGTGGCAAACCGGTGAGCATGTGGCTCTATTAGTATAGGAGATACCTGAAAACATATCACACTTTTCATCATAGTGCTTTTACCAATGCATAAAATGCATGGAGAAGTCATTTCGAATGACTGGTCCTCAGTGTTGTGAGAACGATGACTGGTTAAAATTTTTGGTGGTTTCTTGTTCAGTCCATAGGCCTACATCATGTGGCAAACCGGTGAGCATGTGGCTCTATTAGTATAGGAGATACCTGAAAACATATCACACTTTTCATCATAGTGCTTTTACCAATGCATAAAATGCATGGAGAAGTCATTTCGAATGACTGGTCCTCAGTGTTGTGACAACGATGACTGGTTAAAATTTTTGGTGGTTTCTTGTTCAGTCCATAGGCCTACATCATGTGGCAAACCGGTGAGCATGTGGCTCTATTAGTATAGGAGATACCTGAAAACATATCACACTTTTCATCATAGTGCTTTTACCAATGCATAAAATGCATGGAGAAGTCATTTCGAATGACTGGTCCTCAGTGTTGTGACAACGATGACTGGTTAAAATTTTTGGTGGTTTCTTGTTCAGTCCATAGGCCTACATCATGTGGCAAACCGGTGAGCATGTGGCTCTATTAGTATAGGAGATACCTGAAAACATATCACACTTTTCATCATAGTGCTTTTACGAATGCATAAAATGCATGGAGAAGTCATTTCGAATGACTGGTCCTCAGTGTTGTGACAACGATGACTGGTTAAAATTTTTGGTGGTTTCTTGTTCAGTCCATAGGCCAACATCATGTGGCAAACCGGTGAACATATGGCTCTATTAGTATAGGAGATACCTGAAAACATATCACACTTTTCATCATAGTGCTTTTACCAATGCATAAAATGCATGGAGAAGTAATTTCGAATGACTGGTCCTCAGTGTTGTGAGAACGATGACTGGTTAAAATTTTTGGTGGTTTCTTGTTCAGTCCATAGGCCTACATCATGTGGCAAACCGGTGAGCATGTGGCTCTATTAGTATAGGAGATACCTGAAAACATATCACACTTTTCATCATAGTGCTTTTACCAATGCATAAAATGCATGGAGAAGTCATTTCGAATGACTGGTCCTCAGTGTTGTGAGAACGATGACTGGTTAAAATTTTTGGTGGTTTCTTGTTCAGTCCATAGGCCTACATCATGTGGCAAACCGGTGAGCATGTGGCTCTATTAGTATAGGAGATACCTGAAAACATATCACACTTTTCATCATAGTGCTTTTACCAATGCATAAAATGCATGGAGAAGTCATTTCGAATGACTGGTCCTCAGTGTTGTGAGAACGATGACTGGTTAAAATTTTTGGTGGTTTCTTGTTCAGTCCATAGGCCTACATCATGTGGCAAACCGGTGAGCATGTGGCTCTATTAGTATAGGAGATACCTGAAAACATATCACACTTTTCATCATAGTGCTTTTACCAATGCATAAAATGCATGGAGAAGTCATTTCGAATGACTGGTCCTCAGTGTTGTGAGAACGATGACTGGTTAAAATTTTTGGTGGTTTCTTGTTCAGTCCATAGGCCAACATCATGTGGCAAACCGGTGAGCATATGGCTCTATTAGTATAGGAGATACCTGAAAACATATCACACTTTTCATCATAGTGCTTTTACCAATGCATAAAATGCATGGAGAAGTCATTTCGAATGACTGGTCCTCAGTGTTGTGAGAACGATGATTGGTTAAAATTTTTGGTGGTTTCTTGTTCAGTCCATAGGCCTACATCATGTGGCAAACCGGTGAGCATGTGGCTCTATTAGTATAGGAGATACCTGAAAACATATCACACTTTTCATCATAGTGCTTTTACCAATGCATAAAATGCATGGAGAAGTCATTTCGAATGACTGGTCCTCAGTGTTGTGAGAACGATGACTGGTTAAAATTTTTGGTGGTTTCTTGTTCAGTCCATAGGCCTACATCATGTGGCAAACCGGTGAGCATGTGGCTCTATTAGTATAGGAGATACCTGAAAACATATCACACTTTTCATCATAGTGCTTTTACCAATGCATAAAATGCATGGAGAAGTCATTTCGAATGACTGGTCCTCAGTGTTGTGAGAACGATGACTGGTTAAAATTTTTGGTGGTTTCTTGTTCAGTCCATAGGCCTACATCATGTGGCAAACCGGTGAGCATGTGGCTCTATTAGTATAGGAGATACCTGAAAACATATCACACTTTTCATCATAGTGCTTTTACCAATGCATAAAATGCATGGAGAAGTCATTTCGAATGACTGGTCCTCAGTGTTGTGAGAACGATGACTGGTTAAAATTTTTGGTGGTTTCTTGTTCAGTCCATAGGCCTACATCATGTGGCAAACCGGTGAGCATGTGGCTCTATTAGTATAGGAGATACCTGAAAACATATCACACTTTTCATCATAGTGCTTTTACCAATGCATAAAATGCATGGAGAAGTCATTTCGAATGACTGGTCCTCAGTGTTGTGAGAACGATGACTGGTTAAAATTTTTGGTGGTTTCTTGTTCAGTCCATAGGCCTACATCATGTGGCAAACCGGTGAGCATGTGGCTCTATTAGTATAGGAGATACCTGAAAACATATCACACTTTTCATCATATTGCTTTTACAAATGCATAAAATGCATGGAGAAGTAATTTCGAATGACTGGTCCTCAGTGTTGTGAGAACGATGACTGGTTAAAATTTTTGGTGGTTTCTTGTTCAGTCCATAGGCCTACATCATGTGGCAAACCGGTGAGCATGTGGCTCTATTAGTATAGGAGATACCTGAAAACATATCACACTTTTCATCATAGTGCTTTTACCAATGCATAAAATGCATGGAGAAGTCATTTCGAATGACTGGTCCTCAGTGTTGTGAGAACGATGACTGGTTAAAATTTTTGGTGGTTTCTTGTTCAGTCCATAGGCCTACATCATGTGGCAAACCGGTGAGCATGTGGCTCTATTAGTATAGGAGATACCTGAAAACATATCACACTTTTCATCATAGTGCTTTTACCAATGCATAAAATGCATGGAGAAGTCATTTCGAATGACTGGTCCTCAGTGTTGTGAGAACGATGACTGGTTAAAATTTTTGGTGGTTTCTTGTTCAGTCCATAGGCCTACATCATGTGGCAAACCGGTGAGCATGTGGCTCTATTAGTATAGGAGATACCTGAAAACATATCACACTTTTCATCATAGTGCTTTTACCAATGCATAAAATGCATGGAGAAGTCATTTCGAATGACTGGTCCTCAGTGTTGTGAGAACGATGACTGGTTAAAATTTTTGGTGGTTTCTTGTTCAGTCCATAGGCCTACATCATGTGGCAAACCGGTGAGCATGTGGCTCTATTAGTATAGGAGATACCTGAAAACATATCACACTTTTCATCATAGTGCTTTTACCAATGCATAAAATGCATGGAGAAGTCATTTCGAATGACTGGTCCTCAGTGTTGTGAGAACGATGACTGGTTAAAATTTTTGGTGGTTTCTTGTTCAGTCCATAGGCCAACATCATGTGGCAAACCGGTGAGCATATGGCTCTATTAGTATAGGAGATACCTGAAAACATATCACACTTTTCATCATAGTGCTTTTACCAATGCATAAAATGCATGGAGAAGTCATTTCGAATGACTGGTCCTCAGTGTTGTGAGAACGATGACTGGTTAAAATTTTTGGTGGTTTCTTGTTCAGTCCATAGGCCTACATCATGTGGCAAACCGGTGAGCATGTGGCTCTATTAGTATAGGAGATACCTGAAAACATATCACACTTTTCATCATAGTGCTTTTACCAATGCATAAAATGCATGGAGAAGTCATTTCGAATGACTGGTCCTCAGTGTTGTGACAACGATGACTGGTTAAAATTTTTGGTGGTTTCTTGTTCAGTCCATAGGCCTACATCATGTGGCAAACCGGTGAGCATGTGGCTCTATTAGTATAGGAGATACCTGAAAACATATCACACTTTTCATCATAGTGCTTTTACCAATGCATAAAATGCATGGAGAAGTCATTTCGAATGACTGGTCCTCAGTGTTGTGAGAACGATGACTGGTTAAAATTTTTGGTGGTTTCTTGTTCAGTCCATAGGCCTACATCATGTGGCAAACTGGTGAGCATGTGGCTCTATTAGTATAGGAGATACCTGAAAACATATCACACTTTTCATCATAGTGCTTTTACCAATGCATAAAATGCATGGAGAAGTCATTTCGAATGACTGGTCCTCAGTGTTGTGACAACGATGACTGGTTAAAATTTTTGGTGGTTTCTTGTTCAGTCCATAGGCCTACATCATGTGGCAAACCGGTGAGCATGTGGCTCTATTAGTATAGGAGATACCTGAAAACATATCACACTTTTCATCATAGTGCTTTTACCAATGCATAAAATGCATGGAGAAGTCATTTCGAATGACTGGTCCTCAGTGTTGTGACAACGATGACTGGTTAAAATTTTTGGTGGTTTCTTGTTCAGTCCATAGGCCTACATCATGTGGCAAACCGGTGAGCATGTGGCTCTATTAGTATAGGAGATACCTGAAAACATATCACACTTTTCATCATAGTGCTTTTACCAATGCATAAAATGCATGGAGAAGTCATTTCGAATGACTGGTCCTCAGTGTTGTGAGAACGATGACTGGTTAAAATTTTTGGTGGTTTCTTGTTCAGTCCATAGGCCAACATCATGTGGCAAACCGGTGAGCATGTGGCTCTATTAGTATAGGAGATACCTGAAAACATATCACACTTTTCATCATAGTGCTTTTACCAATGCATAAAATGCATGGAGAAGTCATTTCGAATGACTGGTCCTCAGTGTTGTGAGAACGATGATTGGTTAAAATTTTTGGTGGTTTCTTGTTCAGTCCATAGGCCTACATCATGTGGCAAACTGGTGAGCATGTGGCTCTATTAGTATAGGAGATACCTGAAAACATCACACTTTTCATCATAGTGCTTTTACCAATGCATAAAATGCATGGAGAAGTCATTTCGAATGACTGGTCCTCAGTGTTGTGAGAACGATGACTGGTTAAAATTTTTGGTGGTTTCTTGTTCAGTCCATAGGCCTACATCATGTGGCAAACCGGTGAGCATGTGGCTCTATTAGTATAGGAGATACCTGAAAACATATCACACTTTTCATCATAGTGCTTTTACCAATGCATAAAATGCATGGAGAAGTCATTTCGAATGACTGGTCCTCAGTGTTGTGAGAACGATGACTGGTTAAAATTTTTGGTGGTTTCTTGTTCAGTCCATAGGCCTACATCATGTGGCAAACCGGTGAGCATGTGGCTCTATTAGTATAGGAGATACCTGAAAACATATCACACTTTTCATCATAGTGCTTTTACCAATGCATAAAATGCATGGAGAAGTCATTTCGAATGACTGGTCCTCAGTGTTGTGAGAACGATGACTGGTTAAAATTTTTGGTGGTTTCTTGTTCAGTCCATAGGCCTACATCATGTGGCAAACCGGTGAGCATGTGGCTCTATTAGTATAGGAGATACCTGAAAACATATCACACTTTTCATCATAGTGCTTTTACCAATGCATAAAATGCATGGAGAAGTCATTTCGAATGACTGGTCCTCAGTGTTGTGAGAACGATGACTGGTTAAAATTTTTGGTGGTTTCTTGTTCAGTCCATAGGCCAACATCATGTGGCAAACCGGTGAGCATATGGCTCTATTAGTATAGGAGATACCTGAAAACATATCACACTTTTCATCATAGTGCTTTTACCAATGCATAAAATGCATGGAGAAGTCATTTCGAATGACTGGTCCTCAGTGTTGTGAGAACGATGATTGGTTAAAATTTTTGGTGGTTTCTTGTTCAGTCCATAGGCCTACATCATGTGGCAAACCGGTGAGCATGTGGCTCTATTAGTATAGGAGATACCTGAAAACATATCACACTTTTCATCATAGTGCTTTTACCAATGCATAAAATGCATGGAGAAGTCATTTCGAATGACTGGTCCTCAGTGTTGTGAGAACGATGACTGGTTAAAATTTTTGGTGGTTTCTTGTTCAGTCCATAGGCCTACATCATGTGGCAAACCGGTGAGCATGTGGCTCTATTAGTATAGGAGATACCTGAAAACATATCACACTTTTCATCATAGTGCTTTTACCAATGCATAAAATGCATGGAGAAGTCATTTCGAATGACTGGTCCTCAGTGTTGTGAGAACGATGACTGGTTAAAATTTTTGGTGGTTTCTTGTTCAGTCCATAGGCCTACATCATGTGGCAAACCGGTGAGCATGTGGCTCTATTAGTATAGGAGATACCTGAAAACATATCACACTTTTCATCATAGTGCTTTTACCAATGCATAAAATGCATGGAGAAGTCATTTCGAATGACTGGTCCTCAGTGTTGTGAGAACGATGATTGGTTAAAATTTTTGGTGGTTTCTTGTTCAGTCCATAGGCCTACATCATGTGGCAAACCGGTGAGCATGTGGCTCTATTAGTATAGGAGATACCTGAAAACATATCACACTTTTCATCATAGTGCTTTTACCAATGCATAAAATGCATGGAGAAGTCATTTCGAATGACTGGTCCTCAGTGTTGTGAGAACGATGACTGGTTAAAATTTTTGGTGGTTTCTTGTTCAGTCCATAGGCCTACATCATGTGGCAAACCGGTGAGCATGTGGCTCTATTAGTATAGGAGATACCTGAAAACATATCACACTTTTCATCATAGTGCTTTTACCAATGCATAAAATGCATGGAGAAGTCATTTCGAATGACTGGTCCTCAGTGTTGTGAGAACGATGACTGGTTAAAATTTTTGGTGGTTTCTTGTTCAGTCCATAGGCCTACATCATGTGGCAAACCGGTGAGCATGTGGCTCTATTAGTATAGGAGATACCTGAAAACATATCACACTTTTCATCATAGTGCTTTTACCAATGCATAAAATGCATGGAGAAGTCATTTCGAATGACTGGTCCTCAGTGTTGTGAGAACGATGACTGGTTAAAATTTTTGGTGGTTTCTTGTTCAGTCCATAGGCCAACATCATGTGGCAAACCGGTGAGCATATGGCTCTATTAGTATAGGAGATACCTGAAAACATAGCACACTTTTCATCATAGTGCTTTTACCAATGCATAAAATGCATGGAGAAGTCATTTCGAATGACTGGTCCTCAGTGTTGTGAGAACGATGACTGGTTAAAATTTTTGGTGGTTTCTTGTTCAGTCCATAGGCCTACATCATGTGGCAAACCGGTGAGCATGTGGCTCTATTAGTATAGGAGATACCTGAAAACATATCACACTTTTCATCATAGTGCTTTTACCAATGCATAAAATGCATGGAGAAGTCATTTCGAATGACTGGTCCTCAGTGTTGTGACAACGATGACTGGTTAAAATTTTTGGTGGTTTCTTGTTCAGTCCATAGGCCTACATCATGTGGCAAACCGGTGAGCATGTGGCTCTATTAGTATAGGAGATACCTGAAAACATATCACACTTTTCATCATAGTGCTTTTACCAATGCATAAAATGCATGGAGAAGTCATTTCGAATGACTGGTCCTCAGTGTTGTGAGAACGATGACTGGTTAAAATTTTTGGTGGTTTCTTGTTCAGTCCATAGGCCTACATCATGTGGCAAACCGGTGAGCATGTGGCTCTATTAGTATAGGAGATACCTGAAAACATATCACACTTTTCATCATAGTGCTTTTACCAATGCATAAAATGCATGGAGAAGTCATTTCGAATGACTGGTCCTCAGTGTTGTGACAACGATGACTGGTTAAAATTTTTGGTGGTTTCTTGTTCAGTCCATAGGCCTACATCATGTGGCAAACCGGTGAGCATGTGGCTCTATTAGTATAGGAGATACCTGAAAACATATCACACTTTTCATCATAGTGCTTTTACCAATGCATAAAATGCATGGAGAAGTCATTTCGAATGACTGGTCCTCAGTGTTGTGACAACGATGACTGGTTAAAATTTTTGGTGGTTTCTTGTTCAGTCCATAGGCCTACATCATGTGGCAAACCGGTGAGCATGTGGCTCTATTAGTATAGGAGATACCTGAAAACATATCACACTTTTCATCATAGTGCTTTTACGAATGCATAAAATGCATGGAGAAGTCATTTCGAATGACTGGTCCTCAGTGTTGTGACAACGATGACTGGTTAAAATTTTTGGTGGTTTCTTGTTCAGTCCATAGGCCAACATCATGTGGCAAACCGGTGAACATATGGCTCTATTAGTATAGGAGATACCTGAAAACATATCACACTTTTCATCATAGTGCTTTTACCAATGCATAAAATGCATGGAGAAGTAATTTCGAATGACTGGTCCTCAGTGTTGTGAGAACGATGACTGGTTAAAATTTTTGGTGGTTTCTTGTTCAGTCCATAGGCCTACATCATGTGGCAAACCGGTGAGCATGTGGCTCTATTAGTATAGGAGATACCTGAAAACATATCACACTTTTCATCATAGTGCTTTTACCAATGCATAAAATGCATGGAGAAGTCATTTCGAATGACTGGTCCTCAGTGTTGTGAGAACGATGACTGGTTAAAATTTTTGGTGGTTTCTTGTTCAGTCCATAGGCCTACATCATGTGGCAAACCGGTGAGCATGTGGCTCTATTAGTATAGGAGATACCTGAAAACATATCACACTTTTCATCATAGTGCTTTTACCAATGCATAAAATGCATGGAGAAGTCATTTCGAATGACTGGTCCTCAGTGTTGTGAGAACGATGACTGGTTAAAATTTTTGGTGGTTTCTTGTTCAGTCCATAGGCCTACATCATGTGGCAAACCGGTGAGCATGTGGCTCTATTAGTATAGGAGATACCTGAAAACATATCACACTTTTCATCATAGTGCTTTTACCAATGCATAAAATGCATGGAGAAGTCATTTCGAATGACTGGTCCTCAGTGTTGTGAGAACGATGACTGGTTAAAATTTTTGGTGGTTTCTTGTTCAGTCCATAGGCCAACATCATGTGGCAAACCGGTGAGCATATGGCTCTATTAGTATAGGAGATACCTGAAAACATATCACACTTTTCATCATAGTGCTTTTACCAATGCATAAAATGCATGGAGAAGTCATTTCGAATGACTGGTCCTCAGTGTTGTGAGAACGATGATTGGTTAAAATTTTTGGTGGTTTCTTGTTCAGTCCATAGGCCTACATCATGTGGCAAACCGGTGAGCATGTGGCTCTATTAGTATAGGAGATACCTGAAAACATATCACACTTTTCATCATAGTGCTTTTACCAATGCATAAAATGCATGGAGAAGTCATTTCGAATGACTGGTCCTCAGTGTTGTGAGAACGATGACTGGTTAAAATTTTTGGTGGTTTCTTGTTCAGTCCATAGGCCTACATCATGTGGCAAACCGGTGAGCATGTGGCTCTATTAGTATAGGAGATACCTGAAAACATATCACACTTTTCATCATAGTGCTTTTACCAATGCATAAAATGCATGGAGAAGTCATTTCGAATGACTGGTCCTCAGTGTTGTGAGAACGATGACTGGTTAAAATTTTTGGTGGTTTCTTGTTCAGTCCATAGGCCTACATCATGTGGCAAACCGGTGAGCATGTGGCTCTATTAGTATAGGAGATGCCTGAAAACATATCACACTTTTCATCATAGTGCTTTTACCAATGCATAAAATGCATGGAGAAGTCATTTCGAATGACTGGTCCTCAGTGTTGTGAGAACGATGACTGGTTAAAATTTTTGGTGGTTTCTTGTTCAGTCCATAGGCCAACATCATGTGGCAAACCGGTGAGCATATGGCTCTATTAGTATAGGAGATACCTGAAAACATATCACACTTTTCATCATAGTGCTTTTACCAATGCATAAAATGCATGGAGAAGTCATTTCGAATGACTGGTCCTCAGTGTTGTGAGAACGATGATTGGTTAAAATTTTTGGTGGTTTCTTGTTCAGTCCATAGGCCTACATCATGTGGCAAACCGGTGAGCATGTGGCTCTATTAGTATAGGAGATACCTGAAAACATATCACACTTTTCATCATAGTGCTTTTACCAATGCATAAAATGCATGGAGAAGTCATTTCGAATGACTGGTCCTCAGTGTTGTGAGAACGATGACTGGTTAAAATTTTTGGTGGTTTCTTGTTCAGTCCATAGGCCTACATCATGTGGCAAACCGGTGAGCATGTGGCTCTATTAGTATAGGAGATACCTGAAAACATATCACACTTTTCATCATAGTGCTTTTACCAATGCATAAAATGCATGGAGAAGTCATTTCGAATGACTGGTCCTCAGTGTTGTGAGAACGATGACTGGTTAAAATTTTTGGTGGTTTCTTGTTCAGTCCATAGGCCTACATCATGTGGCAAACCGGTGAGCATGTGGCTCTATTAGTATAGGAGATACCTGAAAACATATCACACTTTTCATCATAGTGCTTTTACCAATGCATAAAATGCATGGAGAAGTCATTTCGAATGACTGGTCCTCAGTGTTGTGAGAACGATGACTGGTTAAAATTTTTGGTGGTTTCTTGTTCAGTCCATAGGCCAACATCATGTGGCAAACCGGTGAGCATATGGCTCTATTAGTATAGGAGATACCTGAAAACATATCACACTTTTCATCATAGTGCTTTTACCAATGCATAAAATGCATGGAGAAGTCATTTCGAATGACTGGTCCTCAGTGTTGTGAGAACGATGACTGGTTAAAATTTTTGGTGGTTTCTTGTTCAGTCCATAGGCCTACATCATGTGGCAAACCGGTGAGCATGTGGCTCTATTAGTATAGGAGATACCTGAAAACATATCACACTTTTCATCATAGTGCTTTTACCAATGCATAAAATGCATGGAGAAGTCATTTCGAATGACTGGTCCTCAGTGTTGTGACAACGATGACTGGTTAAAATTTTTGGTGGTTTCTTGTTCAGTCCATAGGCCTACATCATGTGGCAAACCGGTGAGCATGTGGCTCTATTAGTATAGGAGATACCTGAAAACATATCACACTTTTCATCATAGTGCTTTTACCAATGCATAAAATGCATGGAGAAGTCATTTCGAATGACTGGTCCTCAGTGTTGTGAGAACGATGACTGGTTAAAATTTTTGGTGGTTTCTTGTTCAGTCCATAGGCCTACATCATGTGGCAAACCGGTGAGCATGTGGCTCTATTAGTATAGGAGATACCTGAAAACATATCACACTTTTCATCATAGTGCTTTTACCAATGCATAAAATGCATGGAGAAGTCATTTCGAATGACTGGTCCTCAGTGTTGTGACAACGATGACTGGTTAAAATTTTTGGTGGTTTCTTGTTCAGTCCATAGGCCTATATCATGTGGCAAACCGGTGAGCATGTGGCTCTATTAGTATAGGAGATACCTGAAAACATATCACACTTTTCATCATAGTGCTTTTACCAATGCATAAAATGCATGGAGAAGTCATTTCGAATGACTGGTCCTCAGTGTTGTGAGAACGATGACTGGTTAAAATTTTTGGTGGTTTCTTGTTCAGTCCATAGGCCTACATCATGTGGCAAACCGGTGAGCATGTGGCTCTATTAGTATAGGAGATACCTGAAAACATATCACACTTTTCATCATAGTGCTTTTACCAATGCATAAAATGCATGGAGAAGTCATTTCGAATGACTGGTCCTCAGTGTTGTGAGAACGATGACTGGTTAAAATTTTTGGTGGTTTCTTGTTCAGTCCATAGGCCTACATCATGTGGCAAACCGGTGAGCATGTGGCTCTATTAGTATAGGAGATACCTGAAAACATATCACACTTTTCATCATAGTGCTTTTACCAATGCATAAAATGCATGGAGAAGTCATTTCGAATGACTGGTCCTCAGTGTTGTGAGAACGATGACTGGTTAAAATTTTTGGTGGTTTCTTGTTCAGTCCATAGGCCTACATCATGTGGCAAACCGGTGAGCATGTGGCTCTATTAGTATAGGAGATACCTGAAAACATATCACACTTTTCATCATAGTGCTTTTACCAATGCATAAAATGCATGGAGAAGTCATTTCGAATGACTGGTCCTCAGTGTTGTGAGAACGATGACTGGTTAAAATTTTTGGTGGTTTCTTGTTCAGTCCATAGGCCAACATCATGTGGCAAACCGGTGAGCATATGGCTCTATTAGCCCTCTGTCACATACAACTGATCTGACAGGCGCTTCTCTTTTACTTTCATTTCTCCTTCCTCACCAGATTGTGAGGAAACCCCCTCCCTCCAGGTAGTCTCCTGTCTCTTGAAGGTCTGTGAAACCTGATATCACAGTTGGATTTCAGAGCTTCAGGGGAGAGGATATAGCTGCACAGATCTCTCAGGCTCATTGTATGTGAATACGTCACATTCAGTAAGGTTGGTATTTTATGTTTTTATTCATCACAATAGTTTATTTAGCTTGTTTTATGAATGTATAGCACAAAATGTGAGGATATTTCATAGAAATAAGGGAGATTTTATAAAAGAAAGTGTGCTGCTCAGGCATATACAGTAGTTCCCTAACATATTCCTTCTCTTGCTTCAGATTATCTGCTGAAATGGAGAGGAAAATGTACAATTTATCCAAACAACTTGATGTTGAGGAAGTAACAAACATGCTGTTAGATGATAGAGACCTCACACTGAATGAGGATTTAGGAGAGGAAAGTGGTTTACAAGTTGTGATCTGATTGATTATCTGAAAATTCAGAAGCTGTCATATGTGGGAACTGTAAGAAAAAACAAAAGGGAATTGCCGCCACAGTTTGTAAGTGTGAAAGAGAGACAACAGTACAGCAGTATGTTTGCATTCCATAATGCAAAGGCTTTAGTTTCCTATGTACCACATGCCAAAAAAATCGTACTTCTTCTATCAACACTTCATGATGATGCTGCCATCGATCCTGGGACTGGGGCAGAAAAAAACCCGGAGATAATTACATTTTACAATGCCACCAAAGGGGGTGTGGATACAGCAGATCAGATGTGCTCCACTTTCAACGTCAGCAGAAACATCAAACGCTGGCCAATGGTCATATTTTTTGCTATGTTGAATTTGGGTGGTATAAATTCACAAGTAATTTATCTTGAAAACAAGCTTGAACCACTCCGTAGACAATTGTATCTGAAAAAATTGGCCCATGAACTAGTACTTGGAGAGCTACGCAGGAGAAGCGTGAAAACAATCGGTATCCCCTCTCGCCTTCAAGTTCAGCTCAAAAGGTTCCGCCCAGAAGATGATGGTGAAAAGTCACCATCTGCACCACCTCACAAAAGAAGGAGATGCACCACCTGCCAAACGGAAAGCGGAACCAGAAGGCTTTCAAATTATGAATGTCTCAAATGTCATAAAGCAATTTGCCTGACACATGCAAAAATGGTGTGTAATTCTTGCTATTTGCTCTGCAAGTGTGACTTTTCTGGGGAAACCTCAGCATCTACTTCTGATTGAATATGTTTTTAATAGTACTTAAGGTACCTCAAAATTAAGTCTGTGTTCAAAAATTTTCTTTGCACATTTTTTTGAGAGAGTCGAACTGGGGACTATTTGGCGGGAGTTTTGAAAAGTTTGTATTTCATAGTTATTAGTTTTATGTTAAGTAAATGTTTTTTTTTGCAACTGATTATGTGTAGTCTCTTTTATTACATCCCTATGAAGGTCACTGATCACTTTTAGAGCACTGAAATTGCAAACATTAGATATTATAGGTATTTTTCCAGCAGGCGCCTGACAGGCACATTGTATGTGAACTCGTTAGTCCGAATATTGTATGTGACGGAGGGTTAGTATAGGAGATACCTGAAAACATATCACACTTTTCATCATAGTGCTTTTACCAATGCATAAAATGCATGGAGAAGTCATTTCGAATGACTGGTCCTCAGTGTTGTGAGAACGATGATTGGTTAAAATTTTTGGTGGTTTCTTGTTCAGTCCATAGGCCTACATCATGTGGCAAACCGGTGAGCATGGGGCTCTATTAGTATAGGAGATACCTGAAAACATATCACACTTTTCATGATAGTGCTTTTACCAATGCATAAAATGCATGGAGAAGTCATTTCGAATGACTGGTCCTCAGTGTTGTGAGAACGATGACTGGTTAAAATTTTTGGTGGTTTCTTGTTCAGTCCATAGGCCTACATCATGTGGCAAACCGGTGAGCATGTGGCTCTATTAGTATAGGAGATACCTGAAAACATATCACACTTTTCATCATAGTGCTTTTACCAATGCATAAAATGCATGGAGAAGTCATTTCGAATGACTGGTCCTCAGTGTTGTGAGAACGATGACTGGTTAAAATTTTTGGTGGTTTCTTGTTCAGTCCATAGGCCTACATCATGTGGCAAACCGGTGAGCATGTGGCTCTATTAGTATAGGAGATACCTGAAAACATATCACACTTTTCATCATAGTGCTTTTACCAATGCATAAAATGCATGGAGAAGTCATTTCGAATGACTGGTCCTCAGTGTTGTGAGAACGATGACTGGTTAAAATTTTTGGTGGTTTCTTGTTCAGTCCATAGGCCTACATCATGTGGCAAACCGGTGAGCATGTGGCTCTATTAGTATAGGAGATACCTGAAAACATATCACACTTTTCATCATAGTGCTTTTACCAATGCATAAAATGCATGGAGAAGTCATTTCGAATGACTGGTCCTCAGTGTTGTGAGAACGATGACTGGTTAAAATTTTTGGTGGTTTCTTGTTCAGTCCATAGGCCTACATCATGTGGCAAACCGGTGAGCATGTGGCTCTATTAGTATAGGAGATACCTGAAAACATATCACACTTTTCATCATAGTGCTTTTACCAATGCATAAAATGCATGGAGAAGTCATTTCGAATGACTGGTCCTCAGTGTTGTGAGAACGATGACTGGTTAAAATTTTTGGTGGTTTCTTGTTCAGTCCATAGGCCTACATCATGTGGCAAACCGGTGAGCATGTGGCTCTATTAGTATAGGAGATACCTGAAAACATATCACACTTTTCATCATAGTGCTTTTACCAATGCATAAAATGCATGGAGAAGTCATTTCGAATGACTGGTCCTCAGTGTTGTGAGAACGATGACTGGTTAAAATTTTTGGTGGTTTCTTGTTCAGTCCATAGGCCTACATCATGTGGCAAACCGGTGAGCATGTGGCTCTATTAGTATAGGAGATACCTGAAAACATATCACACTTTTCATCATAGTGCTTTTACCAATGCATAAAATGCATGGAGAAGTCATTTCGAATGACTGGTCCTCAGTGTTGTGAGAACGATGACTGGTTAAAATTTTTGGTGGTTTCTTGTTCAGTCCATAGGCCTACATCATGTGGCAAACCGGTGAGCATGTGGCTCTATTAGTATAGGAGATACCTGAAAACATATCACACTTTTCATCATAGTGCTTTTACCAATGCATAAAATGCATGGAGAAGTCATTTCGAATGACTGGTCCTCAGTGTTGTGAGAACGATGACTGGTTAAAATTTTTGGTGGTTTCTTGTTCAGTCCATAGGCCTACATCATGTGGCAAACCGGTGAGCATGTGGCTCTATTAGTATAGGAGATACCTGAAAACATATCACACTTTTCATCATAGTGCTTTTACCAATGCATAAAATGCATGCAGATATCATTTCGAATGACTGGTCCTCAGTGTTGTGAGAACGATGACTGGTTAAAATTTTTGGTGGTTTCTTGTTCAGTCCATAGGCCTACATCATGTGGCAAACCGGTGAGCATGTGGCTCTATTAGTATAGGAGATACCTGAAAACATATCACACTTTTCATCATAGTGCTTTTACCAATGCATAAAATGCATGGAGAAGTCATTTCGAATGACTGGTCCTCAGTGTTGTGAGAACGATGACTGGTTAAAATTTTTGGTGGTTTCTTGTTCAGTCCATAGGCCTACATCATGTGGCAAACCGGTGAGCATGTGGCTCTATTAGTATAGGAGATACCTGAAAACATATCACACTTTTCATCATAGTGCTTTTACCAATGCATAAAATGCATGGAGAAGTCATTTCGAATGACTGGTCCTCAGTGTTGTGAGAACGATGACTGGTTAAAATTTTTGGTGGTTTCTTGTTCAGTCCATAGGCCTACATCATGTGGCAAACCGGTGAGCATGTGGCTCTATTAGTATAGGAGATACCTGAAAACATATCACACTTTTCATCATAGTGCTTTTACCAATGCATAAAATGCATGGAGAAGTCATTTCGAATGACTGGTCCTCAGTGTTGTGAGAACGATGACTGGTTAAAATTTTTGGTGGTTTCTTGTTCAGTCCATAGGCCTACATCATGTGGCAAACCGGTGAGCATGTGGCTCTATTAGTATAGGAGATACCTGAAAACATATCACACTTTTCATCATATTGCTTTTACCAATGCATAAAATGCATGGAGAAGTCATTTCGAATGACTGGTCCTCAGTGTTGTGAGAACGATGACTGGTTAAAATTTTTGGTGGTTTCTTGTTCAGTCCATAGGCCTACATCATGTGGCAAACCGGTGAGCATGTGGCTCTATTAGTATAGGAGATACCTGAAAACATATCACACTTTTCATCATAGTGCTTTTACCAATGCATAAAATGCATGGAGAAGTCATTTCGAATGACTGGTCCTCAGTGTTGTGAGAACGATGACTGGTTAAAATTTTTGGTGGTTTCTTGTTCAGTCCATAGGCCTACATCATGTGGCAAACCGGTGAGCATGTGGCTCTATTAGTATAGGAGATACCTGAAAACATATCACACTTTTCATCATAGTGCTTTTACCAATGCATAAAATGCATGCAGAAGTCATTTCGAATGACTGGTCCTCAGTGTTGTGAGAACGATGACTGGTTAAAATTTTTGGTGGTTTCTTGTTCAGTCCATAGGCCTACATCATGTGGCAAACCGGTGAGCATGTGGCTCTATTAGTATAGGAGATACCTGAAAACATATCACACTTTTCATCATAGTGCTTTTACCAATGCATAAAATGCATGCAGAAGTCATTTCGAATGACTGGTCCTCAGTGTTGTGAGAACGATGACTGGTTAAAATTTTTGGTGGTTTCTTGTTCAGTCCATAGGCCTACATCATGTGGCAAACCGGTGAGCATGTGGCTCTATTAGTATAGGAGATACCTGAAAACATATCACACTTTTCATCATAGTGCTTTTACCAATGCATAAAATGCATGGAGAAGTCATTTCGAATGACTGGTCCTCAGTGTTGTGAGAACGATGACTGGTTAAAATTTTTGGTGGTTTCTTGTTCAGTCCATAGGCCTACATCATGTGGCAAACCGGTGAGCATGTGGCTCTATTAGTATAGGAGATACCTGAAAACATATCACACTTTTCATCATAGTGCTTTTACCAATGCATAAAATGCATGGAGAAGTCATTTCGAATGACTGGTCCTCAGTGTTGTGAGAACGATGACTGGTTAAAATTTTTGGTGGTTTCTTGTTCAGTCCATAGGCCTACATCATGTGGCAAACCGGTGAGCATGTGGCTCTATTAGTATAGGAGATACCTGAAAACATATCACACTTTTCATCATAGTGCTTTTACCAATGCATAAAATGCATGGAGAAGTCATTTCGAATGACTGGTCCTCAGTGTTGTGAGAACGATGACTGGTTAAAATTTTTGGTGGTTTCTTGTTCAGTCCATAGGCCTACATCATGTGGCAAACCGGTGAGCATGTGGCTCTATTAGTATAGGAGATACCTGAAAACATATCACACTTTTCATCATAGTGCTTTTACCAATGCATAAAATGCATGGAGAAGTCATTTCGAATGACTGGTCCTCAGTGTTGTGAGAACGATGACTGGTTAAAATTTTTGGTGGTTTCTTGTTCAGTCCATAGGCCTACATCATGTGGCAAACCGGTGAGCATGTGGCTCTATTAGTATAGGAGATACCTGAAAACATATCACACTTTTCATCATAGTGCTTTTACCAATGCATAAAATGCATGGAGAAGTCATTTCGAATGACTGGTCCTCAGTGTTGTGAGAACGATGACTGGTTAAAATTTTTGGTGGTTTCTTGTTCAGTCCATAGGCCTACATCATGTGGCAAACCGGTGAGCATGTGGCTCTATTAGTATAGGAGATACCTGAAAACATATCACACTTTTCATCATAGTGCTTTTACCAATGCATAAAATGCATGCAGAAGTCATTTCGAATGACTGGTCCTCAGTGTTGTGAGAACGATGACTGGTTAAAATTTTTGGTGGTTTCTTGTTCAGTCCATAGGCCTACATCATGTGGCAAACCGGTGAGCATGTGGCTCTATTAGTATAGGAGATACCTGAAAACATATCACACTTTTCATCATAGTGCTTTTACCAATGCATAAAATGCATGGAGAAGTCATTTCGAATGACTGGTCCTCAGTGTTGTGAGAACGATGACTGGTTAAAATTTTTGGTGGTTTCTTGTTCAGTCCATAGGCCTACATCATGTGGCAAACCGGTGAGCATGTGGCTCTATTAGTATAGGAGATACCTGAAAACATATCACACTTTTCATCATAGTGCTTTTACCAATGCATAAAATGCATGGAGAAGTCATTTCGAATGACTGGTCCTCAGTGTTGTGAGAACGATGACTGGTTAAAATTTTTGGTGGTTTCTTGTTCAGTCCATAGGCCTACATCATGTGGCAAACCGGTGAGCATGTGGCTCTATTAGTATAGGAGATACCTGAAAACATATCACACTTTTCATCATAGTGCTTTTACCAATGCATAAAATGCATGGAGAAGTCATTTCGAATGACTGGTCCTCAGTGTTGTGAGAACGATGACTGGTTAAAATTTTTGGTGGTTTCTTGTTCAGTCCATAGGCCTACATCATGTGGCAAACCGGTGAGCATGTGGCTCTATTAGTATAGGAGATACCTGAAAACATATCACACTTTTCATCATATTGCTTTTACCAATGCATAAAATGCATGGAGAAGTCATTTCGAATGACTGGTCCTCAGTGTTGTGAGAACGATGACTGGTTAAAATTTTTGGTGGTTTCTTGTTCAGTCCATAGGCCTACATCATGTGGCAAACCGGTGAGCATGTGGCTCTATTAGTATAGGAGATACCTGAAAACATATCACACTTTTCATCATAGTGCTTTTACCAATGCATAAAATGCATGGAGAAGTCATTTCGAATGACTGGTCCTCAGTGTTGTGAGAACGATGACTGGTTAAAATTTTTGGTGGTTTCTTGTTCAGTCCATAGGCCTACATCATGTGGCAAACCGGTGAGCATGTGGCTCTATTAGTATAGGAGATACCTGAAAACATATCACACTTTTCATCATAGTGCTTTTACCAATGCATAAAATGCATGGAGAAGTCATTTCGAATGACTGGTCCTCAGTGTTGTGAGAACGATGACTGGTTAAAATTTTTGGTGGTTTCTTGTTCAGTCCATAGGCCTACATCATGTGGCAAACCGGTGAGCATGTGGCTCTATTAGTATAGGAGATACCTGAAAACATATCACACTTTTCATCATAGTGCTTTTACCAATGCATAAAATGCATGGAGAAGTCATTTCGAATGACTGGTCCTCAGTGTTGTGAGAACGATGACTGGTTAAAATTTTTGGTGGTTTCTTGTTCAGTCCATAGGCCTACATCATGTGGCAAACCGGTGAGCATGTGGCTCTATTAGTATAGGAGATACCTGAAAACATATCACACTTTTCATCATAGTGCTTTTACGAATGCATAAAATGCATGGAGAAGTCATTTCGAATGACTGGTCCTCAGTGTTGTGAGAATGATGACTGGTTAAAATTTTTGGTGGTTTCTTGTTCAGTCCATAGGCCTACATCATGTGGCAAACCGGTGAGCATGTGGCTCTATTAGTATAGGAGATACCAGAAAACATATCACACTTTTCATCATAGTGCTTTTACCAATGCATAAAATGCATGGAGAAGTCATTTCGAATGACTGGTCCTCAGTGTTGTGAGAACGATGACTGGTTAAAATTTTTGGTGGTTTCTTGTTCAGTCCATAGGCCTACATCATGTGGCAAACCGGTGAGCATGTGGCTCTATTAGTATAGGAGATACCTGAAAACATATCACACTTTTCATCATAGTGCTTTTACCAATGCATAAAATGCATGGAGAAGTCATTTCGAATGACTGGTCCTCAGTGTTGTGAGAACGATGACTGGTTAAAATTTTTGGTGGTTTCTTGTTCAGTCCATAGGCCTACATCATGTGGCAAACCGGTGAGCATGTGGCTCTATTAGTATAGGAGATACCTGAAAACATATCACACTTTTCATCATAGTGCTTTTACCAATGCATAAAATGCATGGAGAAGTCATTTCGAATGACTGGTCCTCAGTGTTGTGAGAACGATGACTGGTTAAAATTTTTGGTGGTTTCTTGTTCAGTCCATAGGCCTACATCATGTGGCAAACCGGTGAGCATGTGGCTCTATTAGTATAGGAGATACCTGAAAACATATCACACTTTTCATCATAGTGCTTTTACCAATGCATAAAATGCATGGAGAAGTCATTTCGAATGACTGGTCCTCAGTGTTGTGAGAACGATGACTGGTTAAAATTTTTGGTGGTTTCTTGTTCAGTCCATAGGCCTACATCATGTGGCAAACCGGTGAGCATGTGGCTCTATTAGTATAGGAGATACCTGAAAACATATCACACTTTTCATCATAGTGCTTTTACCAATGCATAAAATGCATGGAGAAGTCATTTCGAATGACTGGTCCTCAGTGTTGTGAGAACGATGACTGGTTAAAATTTTTGGTGGTTTCTTGTTCAGTCCATAGGCCTACATCATGTGGCAAACCGGTGAGCATGTGGCTCTATTAGTATAGGAGATACCTGAAAACATATCACACTTTTCATCATAGTGCTTTTACCAATGCATAAAATGCATGGAGAAGTCATTTCGAATGACTGGTCCTCAGTGTTGTGAGAACGATGACTGGTTAAAATTTTTGGTGGTTTCTTGTTCAGTCCATAGGCCTACATCATGTGGCAAACCGTAGTGAGCATGGGAGATACCTGAAAACATATCACACTTTTCATCATAGTGCTTTTACCAATGCATAAAATGCATGGAGAAGTCATTTCGAATGACTGGTCCTCAGTGTTGTGAGAACGATGACTGGTTAAAATTTTTGGTGGTTTCTTGTTCAGTCCATAGGCCTACATCATGTGGCAAACCGGTGAGCATGTGGCTCTATTAGTATAGGAGATACCTGAAAACATATCACACTTTTCATCATAGTGCTTTTACCAATGCATAAAATGCATGGAGAAGTCATTTCGAATGACTGGTCCTCAGTGTTGTGAGAACGATGACTGGTTAAAATTTTTGGTGGTTTCTTGTTCAGTCCATAGGCCTACATCATGTGGCAAACCGGTGAGCATGTGGCTCTATTAGTATAGGAGATACCTGAAAACATATCACACTTTTCATCATAGTGCTTTTACCAATGCATAAAATGCATGGAGAAGTCATTTCGAATGACTGGTCCTCAGTGTTGTGAGAACGATGACTGGTTAAAATTTTTGGTGGTTTCTTGTTCAGTCCATAGGCCTACATCATGTGGCAAACCGGTGAGCATGTGGCTCTATTAGTATAGGAGATACCTGAAAACATATCACACTTTTCATCATAGTGCTTTTACCAAGGCATAAAATGCATGGAGAAGTCATTTCGAATGACTGGTCCTCAGTGTTGTGAGAACGATGACTGGTTAAAATTTTTGGTGGTTTCTTGTTCAGTCCATAGGCCTACATCATGTGGCAAACCGGTGAGCATGTGGCTCTATTAGTATAGGAGATACCTGAAAACATATCACACTTTTCATCATAGTGCTTTTACCAATGCATAAAATGCATGGAGAAGTCATTTCGAATGACTGGTCCTCAGTGTTGTGAGAACGATGACTGGTTAAAATTTTTGGTGGTTTCTTGTTCAGTCCATAGGCCTACATCATGTGGCAAACCGGTGAGCATGTGGCTCTATTAGTATAGGAGATACCTGAAAACATATCACACTTTTCATCATAGTGCTTTTACCAATGCATAAAATGCATGGAGAAGTCATTTCGAATGACTGGTCCTCAGTGTTGTGAGAACGATGACTGGTTAAAATTTTTGGTGGTTTCTTGTTCAGTCCATAGGCCTACATCATGTGGCAAACCGGTGAGCATGTGGCTCTATTAGTATAGGAGATACCTGAAAACATATCACACTTTTCATCATAGTGCTTTTACCAATGCATAAAATGCATGGAGAAGTCATTTCGAATGACTGGTCCTCAGTGTTGTGAGAACGATGACTGGTTAAAATTTTTGGTGGTTTCTTGTTCAGTCCATAGGCCTACATCATGTGGCAAACCGGTGAGCATGTGGCTCTATTAGTATAGGAGATACCTGAAAACATATCACACTTTTCATCATAGTGCTTTTACCAATGCATAAAATGCATGGAGAAGTCATTTCGAATGACTGGTCCTCAGTGTTGTGAGAACGATGACTGGTTAAAATTTTTGGTGGTTTCTTGTTCAGTCCATAGGCCTACATCATGTGGCAAACCGGTGAGCATGTGGCTCTATTAGTATAGGAGATACCTGAAAACATATCACACTTTTCATCATAGTGCTTTTACCAATGCATAAAATGCATGGAGAAGTCATTTCGAATGACTGGTCCTCAGTGTTGTGAGAACGATGACTGGTTAAAATTTTTGGTGGTTTCTTGTTCAGTCCATAGGCCTACATCATGTGGCAAACCGGTGAGCATGTGGCTCTATTAGTATAGGAGATACCTGAAAACATATCACACTTTTCATCATAGTGCTTTTACCAATGCATAAAATGCATGGAGAAGTCATTTCGAATGACTGGTCCTCAGTGTTGTGAGAACGATGACTGGTTAAAATTTTTGGTGGTTTCTTGTTCAGTCCATAGGCCTACATCATGTGGCAAACCGGTGAGCATGTGGCTCTATTAGTATAGGAGATACCTGAAAACATATCACACTTTTCATCATAGTGCTTTTACCAATGCATAAAATGCATGGAGAAGTCATTTCGAATGACTGGTCCTCAGTGTTGTGAGAACGATGACTGGTTAAAATTTTTGGTGGTTTCTTGTTCAGTCCATAGGCCTACATCATGTGGCAAACCGGTGAGCATGTGGCTCTATTAGTATAGGAGATACCTGAAAACATATCACACTTTTCATCATAGTGCTTTTACCAATGCATAAAATGCATGGAGAAGTCATTTCGAATGACTGGTCCTCAGTGTTGTGAGAACGATGACTGGTTAAAATTTTTGGTGGTTTCTTGTTCAGTCCATAGGCCTACATCATGTGGCAAACCGGTGAGCATGTGGCTCTATTAGTATAGGAGATACCTGAAAACATATCACACTTTTCATCATAGTGCTTTTACCAATGCATAAAATGCATGGAGAAGTCATTTCGAATGACTGGTCCTCAGTGTTGTGAGAACGATGACTGGTTAAAATTTTTGGTGGTTTCTTGTTCAGTCCATAGGCCTACATCATGTGGCAAACCGGTGAGCATGTGGCTCTATTAGTATAGGAGATACCTGAAAACATATCACACTTTTCATCATAGTGCTTTTACCAATGCATAAAATGCATGGAGAAGTCATTTCGAATGACTGGTCCTCAGTGTTGTGAGAACGATGACTGGTTAAAATTTTTGGTGGTTTCTTGTTCAGTCCATAGGCCTACATCATGTGGCAAACCGGTGAGCATGTGGCTCTATTAGTATAGGAGATACCTGAAAACATATCACACTTTTCATCATAGTGCTTTTACCAATGCATAAAATGCATGGAGAAGTCATTTCGAATGACTGGTCCTCAGTGTTGTGAGAACGATGACTGGTTAAAATTTTTGGTGGTTTCTTGTTCAGTCCATAGGCCTACATCATGTGGCAAACCGGTGAGCATGTGGCTCTATTAGTATAGGAGATACCTGAAAACATATCACACTTTTCATCATAGTGCTTTTACCAATGCATAAAATGCATGGAGAAGTCATTTCGAATGACTGGTCCTCAGTGTTGTGAGAACGATGACTGGTTAAAATTTTTGGTGGTTTCTTGTTCAGTCCATAGGCCTACATCATGTGGCAAACCGGTGAGCATGTGGCTCTATTAGTATAGGAGATACCTGAAAACATATCACACTTTTCATCATAGTGCTTTTACCAATGCATAAAATGCATGGAGAAGTCATTTCGAATGACTGGTCCTCAGTGTTGTGAGAACGATGACTGGTTAAAATTTTTGGTGGTTTCTTGTTCAGTCCATAGGCCTACATCATGTGGCAAACCGGTGAGCATGTGGCTCTATTAGTATAGGAGATACCTGAAAACATATCACACTTTTCATCATAGTGCTTTTACCAATGCATAAAATGCATGGAGAAGTCATTTCGAATGACTGGTCCTCAGTGTTGTGAGAACGATGACTGGTTAAAATTTTTGGTGGTTTCTTGTTCAGTCCATAGGCCTACATCATGTGGCAAACCGGTGAGCATGTGGCTCTATTAGTATAGGAGATACCTGAAAACATATCACACTTTTCATCATAGTGCTTTTACCAATGCATAAAATGCATGGAGAAGTCATTTCGAATGACTGGTCCTCAGTGTTGTGAGAACGATGACTGGTTAAAATTTTTGGTGGTTTCTTGTTCAGTCCATAGGCCTACATCATGTGGCAAACCGGTGAGCATGTGGCTCTATTAGTATAGGAGATACCTGAAAACATATCACACTTTTCATCATAGTGCTTTTACCAATGCATAAAATGCATGGAGAAGTCATTTCGAATGACTGGTCCTCAGTGTTGTGAGAACGATGACTGGTTAAAATTTTTGGTGGTTTCTTGTTCAGTCCATAGGCCTACATCATGTGGCAAACCGGTGAGCATGTGGCTCTATTAGTATAGGAGATACCTGAAAACATATCACACTTTTCATCATAGTGCTTTTACCAATGCATAAAATGCATGGAGAAGTCATTTCGAATGACTGGTCCTCAGTGTTGTGAGAACGATGACTGGTTAAAATTTTTGGTGGTTTCTTGTTCAGTCCATAGGCCTACATCATGTGGCAAACCGGTGAGCATGTGGCTCTATTAGTATAGGAGATACCTGAAAACATATCACACTTTTCATCATAGTGCTTTTACCAATGCATAAAATGCATGGAGAAGTCATTTCGAATGACTGGTCCTCAGTGTTGTGAGAACGATGACTGGTTAAAATTTTTGGTGGTTTCTTGTTCAGTCCATAGGCCTACATCATGTGGCAAACCGGTGAGCATGTGGCTCTATTAGTATAGGAGATACCTGAAAACATATCACACTTTTCATCATAGTGCTTTTACCAATGCATAAAATGCATGGAGAAGTCATTTCGAATGACTGGTCCTCAGTGTTGTGAGAACGATGACTGGTTAAAATTTTTGGTGGTTTCTTGTTCAGTCCATAGGCCTACATCATGTGGCAAACCGGTGAGCATGTGGCTCTATTAGTATAGGAGATACCTGAAAACATATCACACTTTTCATCATAGTGCTTTTACCAATGCATAAAATGCATGGAGAAGTCATTTCGAATGACTGGTCCTCAGTGTTGTGAGAACGATGACTGGTTAAAATTTTTGGTGGTTTCTTGTTCAGTCCATAGGCCTACATCATGTGGCAAACCGGTGAGCATGTGGCTCTATTAGTATAGGAGATACCTGAAAACATATCACACTTTTCATCATAGTGCTTTTACCAATGCATAAAATGCATGGAGAAGTCATTTCGAATGACTGGTCCTCAGTGTTGTGAGAACGATGACTGGTTAAAATTTTTGGTGGTTTCTTGTTCAGTCCATAGGCCTACATCATGTGGCAAACCGGTGAGCATGTGGCTCTATTAGTATAGGAGATACCTGAAAACATATCACACTTTTCATCATAGTGCTTTTACCAATGCATAAAATGCATGGAGAAGTCATTTCGAATGACTGGTCCTCAGTGTTGTGAGAACGATGACTGGTTAAAATTTTTGGTGGTTTCTTGTTCAGTCCATAGGCCTACATCATGTGGCAAACCGGTGAGCATGTGGCTCTATTAGTATAGGAGATACCTGAAAACATATCACACTTTTCATCATAGTGCTTTTACCAATGCATAAAATGCATGGAGAAGTCATTTCGAATGACTGGTCCTCAGTGTTGTGAGAACGATGACTGGTTAAAATTTTTGGTGGTTTCTTGTTCAGTCCATAGGCCTACATCATGTGGCAAACCGGTGAGCATGTGGCTCTATTAGTATAGGAGATACCTGAAAACATATCACACTTTTCATCATAGTGCTTTTACCAATGCATAAAATGCATGGAGAAGTCATTTCGAATGACTGGTCCTCAGTGTTGTGAGAACGATGACTGGTTAAAATTTTTGGTGGTTTCTTGTTCAGTCCATAGGCCTACATCATGTGGCAAACCGGTGAGCATGTGGCTCTATTAGTATAGGAGATACCTGAAAACATATCACACTTTTCATCATAGTGCTTTTACCAATGCATAAAATGCATGGAGAAGTCATTTCGAATGACTGGTCCTCAGTGTTGTGAGAACGATGACTGGTTAAAATTTTTGGTGGTTTCTTGTTCAGTCCATAGGCCTACATCATGTGGCAAACCGTGTGGGTGCATGGCTCTATTAGTATAGGAGATACCTGAAAACATATCACACTTTTCATCATAGTGCTTTTACCAATGCATAAAATTGCATGGAGAAGTCATTTCGAATGACTGGTCCTCAGTGTTGTCGAGAACTGATGACTGGTTTAAAATTTTTGGTGGTTTCTTGTTCAGTCCATAGGCCTACATCATGTGGCAAACCGGTGAGCATGTGGCTCTATTAGTTATAGGAGATATCTGAAAACATATCACACTTTTCATCATAGTGCTTTTACCAATGCATAAAATGCATGGAGAAGTCATTTCGAATGACTGGTCCTCAGTGTTGTGAGAACGATGACTGGTTAAAATTTTTGGTGGTTTCTTGTTCAGTCCCATAGGCCTACATCATGTGGCAAACCCGGTGAGCATGTGGCTCTATTAGTATAGGAGATATCTGAAAACATATCACACTTTTCATCATAGTGCTTTTACCAATGCAGTAAAATGCATGGAGAAGTCATTTCGAATGACTGGTCCTCAGTGTCTGTGGAGAACGATGACTGGTTAAAATTTTTGGTGGTTTCTTGTTCAGTCCATAGGCCTACATCATATGGCAAACCGGTGAGCATGTGGCTCTATTTAGTATAGGAGATACCTGAAAACATATCACACTTTTCATCATAGTGCTTTTACCAATGCATAAAATGCATGGAGAAGTCTTTCGAATGACTGGTCCTCAGTGTTGTGAGAACGATGACTGGTTAAAATTTTTGGTGGTTTCTTGTTCAAGTCCATAGGCTTACATCATGTGGCAAACCGGTGAGCATGTGGCTCTATTAGTATAGGAGATACCTGAAAACATATCACACTTTTCATCATAGTGCTTTTACCAATGCATAAAATGCATGGAGAAGTCATTTCGAATGACTGGTCCTCAGTGTTGTGAGAACGATGACTGGTTAGAAATTTTTGGTGGTTTCTTGTTCAGTCCATAGGCCTTCATCATGTGTGCAAACCGGTGAGCATGTGGCTCTATTAGTATAGGAGATACCTGAAAACATATCACACTTTTCATCATAGTGCTTTTAGCCAATGCATAAAATGCATGGAGAAGTCATTTCGAATGACTGGTCCTCAGTGTTGTGAGAACGATGACTGGTTAAAATTTTTGGTGGTTTCTTGTTCAGTCCATAGGCCTACATCATGTGGCAAACCGGTGAGCATGTGGCTCTATTAGTATAGGAGATACCTGAAAACATATCACACTTTTCATCATAGTGCTTTTACCAATGCATAAAATGCATGGAGAAGTCATTTCGAATGACTGGTCCTCAGTGTTGTGAGAACGATGACTGGTTAAAATTTTTGGTGGTTTCTTGTTCAGTCCATAGGCCTACATCATGTGGCAAACCGGTGAGCATGTGGCTCTATTAGTATAGGAGATACCTGAAAACATATCACACTTTTCATCATAGTGCTTTTACCAATGCATAAAATGCATGGAGAAGTCATTTCGAATGACTGGTCCTCAGTGTTGTCGAGAACGATGACTGGTTAAAATTTTTGGTGGTTTCTTGTTCAGTCCATAGGCCTACATCATGTGGCAAACTCGGTGAGCATGTGGCTCTATTAGTATAGGGAGATACCTGAAAAACATATCACACTTTTCATCATAGTGCTTTTACCAATGCATAAAATGCATGGAGAAGTCATTCGAATGACTGGTCCTCAGTGTTGTGAGAACGATGACTGGTTAAAATTTTTGGTGGTTTCTTGTTCAGTCCATAGGCCTACATCATGTGGCAAACCGGTGAGCATGTGGCTCTATTAGTATAGGAGATACCTGAAGAACATATCACACTTTTCATCATAGTGCTTTTACCAATGCATAAAATGCATGGAGAAGTCATTTCGAATGACTGGTCCTCAGTGTTGTGAGAACGATGACTGGTTAAAATTTTTGGTGGTGTTCTTGTTCAGTCCATAGGCCTACATCATGTGGCAAACCGGTGAGCATGTGGCTCTATTAGTATAGGAGATACCTGAAAACATATCACACTTTTCATCATAGTGCTTTTACCAATGCATAAAATGCATGGAGAAGTCATTTCGAATGACTGGTCCTCAGTGTTGTGAGAACGATGACTGGTTAAAATTTTTGGTGGTTTCTTGTTCAGTCCATAGGCCTACATCATGTGGCAAACCGGTGAGCATGTGGCTCTATTAGTATAGGAGATACCTGAAAACATATCACACTTTTCATCATAGTGCTTTTACCAATGCATAAAATGCATGGAGAAGTCATTTCGAATGACTGGTCCTCAGTGTTGTGAGAACGATGACTGGTTAAAATTTTTGGTGGTTTCTTGTTTCAGTCCATAGGCCTACATCATGTGGCAAACCGGTGAGCATGTGGCTCTATTAGTATAGGAGATACCTGAAAACATATCACACTTTTCATCATAGTGCTTTTACCAATGCATAAAATGCATGGAGAAGTCACTTCGAATGACTGGTCCTCAGTGTTGTGAGAACGATGACTGGTTAAAATTTTTGCTGGTTTCTTGTTCAGTCCATAGGCCTACATCATGTGGCAAACTTGGTGAGCATGTGGCTCTATTAGTTTTAGGAGATACCTGAAAACATATCACACTTTTCATCATAGTGCTTTTAACCAATGCATAAAATGCATGGAGAAGTCATTTCGAATGACTGGTCCTCAGTGTTGTGAGAACGATGACTGGTTAAAATTTTTGGTGGTTTCTTGTTCAGTCCATAGGCCTACATCATGTGGCAAACCGGTGAGCATGTGGCTCTATTAGTATAGGAGATACCTGAATACATATCACACTTTTCATCACAGTGCTTTTGCCAATGCATAAAATGCATGGAGAAGTCATTTCGAATGACTGGTCCTCAGTGTTGTGAGAATCGATGACTGGTTAAAATTTTTGGTGGTTTCTTGTTCAGTCCATAGGCCTACATCATGTGGCAAACCGGTGAGCATGTGGCTCTATTAGTATAGGAGATACCTGAAAACATATCACACTTTTCATCATAGTGCTTTTACCAATGCATAAAATGCATGGAGAAGTCATTTCGAATGACTGGTCCTCAGTGTTGTGAGAACGATGACTGGTTAAAATTTTTGGTGGTTTCTTGTTCAGTCCATAGGCCTACATCATGTGGCAAACCGCGTGAGCATGTGGCTCTATTAGTATAGGAGATACCTGAAAACATATCACACTTTTCATCATAGTGCTTTTACCAATGCATAAAATGCATGGAGAAGTCATTTCGAATGACTGGTCCTCAGTGTTGTGAGAACGATGACTGGTTAAAATTTTTGGTGGTTTCTTGTTCAGTCCATAGGCCTACATCATGTGGCAAACACGGTGAGCATGTGGCTCTATTAGTATAGGAGATACCTGAAAACATATCACACTTTTCATCATAGTGCTTTTACCAATGCATAAAATGCATGGAGAAGTCATTTCGAATGACTGGTCCTCAGTGTTGTGAGAACGATGACTGGTTAAAATTTTTGGTGGTTTCTTGTTCAGTCCATAGGCCTACATCATGTGGCAACCGGTGAGCATGTGGCTCTATTAGTATAGGAGATACCTGAAAACATATCACACTTTTCATCATAGTGCTTTTACCAATGCATAAAATGCATGGAGAAGTCATTTCGAATGACTGGTCCTCAGTGTTGTGAGAACGATGACTGGTTAAAATTTTTGGTGGTTTCTTGTTCAGTCCATAGGCCTACATCATGTGGCAAACCGGTGAGCATGTGGCTCTATTAGTATAGGAGATACCTGAAAACATATCACACTTTTCATCATAGTGCTTTTACCAATGCATAAAATGCATGGAGAAGTCATTTCGAATGACTGGTCCTCAGTGTTGTGAGAACGATGACTGGTTAAATTTTTGGTGGTTTCTTGTTCAGTCCATAGGCCTACATCATGTGGCAAACCGGTGAGCATGTGGCTCTATTAGTATAGGAGATACTGAAAACATATCACACTTTTCATCATAGTGCTTTTACCAATGCATAAAATGCATGGAGAAGTCATTTCGAATGACTGGTCCTCAGTGTTGTGAGAACGATGACTGGTTACAATTTTTGGTGGTTTCTTGTTCAGTCCATAGGCCTACATCATGTGGCAAACCGGTGAGCATGTGGCTCTATTAGTATAGGGAGATACCTGAAAACATATCACACTTTTCATCATAGTGCTTTTACCAATGCATAAAATGCATGGAGAAGTCATTTCGAATGACTGGTCCTCAGTGTTGTGAGAACGATGACTGGTTAAAATTTTTGGTGGTTTCTTGTTCAGTCCATAGGCCTACATCATGTGGCAAACCGGTGAGCATGTGGCTCTATTAGTATAGGAGATACCTGAAAACATATCACACTTTTCATCATAGTGCTTTTACCAATGCATAAAATGCATGGAGAAGTCATTTCGAATGACTGGTCCTCAGTGTTGTGAGAACGATGACTGGTTAAAATTTTTGGTGGTTTCTTGTTCAGTCCATAGGCCTACATCATGTGGCAAACCGGTGAGCATGTGGCTCTATTAGTATAGGAGATACCTGAAAACATATCACACTTTTCATCATAGTGCTTTTACCAATGCATAAAATGCATGGAGAAGTCATTTCGAATGACTGGTCCTCAGTGTTGTGAGAACGATGACTGGTTAAAATTTTTGGTGGTTTCTTGGTTCAGTCCATAGGCCTACATCATGTGGCAAACCGGTGAGCATGTGGCTCTATTAGTATAGGAGATACCTGAAAACATATCACACTTTTCATCATAGTGCTTTTACCAATGCATAAAATGCATGGAGAAGTCATTTCGAATGACTGGTCCTCAGTGTTGTGAGAACGATGACTGGTTAAAATTTTTGGTGGTTTCTTGTTCAGTCCATAGGCCTACATCATGTGGCAAACCCACGAGTGAGCATGTGGCTCTATTAGTATAGGAGATACCTGAATACATATCACACTTTTCATCACAGTGCTTTTGCCAATGCATAAAATGCATGGAGAAGTCATTTCGAATGACTGGTCCTCAGTGTTGTGAGAATGATGACTGGTTAAAATTTTTGGTGGTTTCTTGTTCAGTCCATAGGCCTACATCATGTGGCAAACCGGTGAGCATGTGGCTCTATTAGTATAGGAGATACCTGAAAACATATCACACTTTTCATCATAGTGCTTTTACCAATGCATAAAATGCATGGAGAAGTCATTTCGAATGACTGGTCCTCAGTGTTGTGAGAACGATGACTGGTTAAAATTTTTTGGTGGTTTCTTGTTCAGTCCATAGGCCTACATCATGTGGCAAACCGGTGAGCATGTGGCTCTATTAGTATAGGAGATACCTGAAAACATATCACACTTTTCATCATAGTGCTTTTACCAATGCATAAAATGCATGGAGAAGTCATTTCGAATGACTGGTCCTCAGTGTTGTGAGAACGATGACTGGTTAAAATTTTTGGTGGTTTCTTGTTCAGTCCATAGGCCTACATCATGTGGCAAACCGCGTGAGCATGTGGCTCTATTAGTATAGGAGATACCTGAAAACATATCACACTTTTCATCATAGTGCTTTTACCAATGCATAAAATGCATGGAGAAGTCATTTCGAATGACTGGTCCTCAGTGTTGTCGAGAACGATGACTGGTTAAAATTTTTGGTGGTTTCTTGTTCAGTCCATAGGCCTACATCATGTGGCAAACCGGTGAGCATGTGGCTCTATTAGTATAGGAGATACCTGAAAACATATCACACTTTTCATCATAGTGCTTTTACCAATGCATAAAATGCATGGAGAAGTCATTTCGAATGACTGGTCCTCAGTGTTGTGAGAACGATGACTGGTTACAATTTTTGGTGGTTTCTTGTTCAGTCCATAGGCCTACATCATGTGGCAAACCGGTGAGCATGTGGCTCTATTAGTATAGGAGATACCTGAAAACATATCACACTTTTCATCATAGTGCTTTTACCAATGCATAAAATGCATGGAGAAGTCATTTCGAATGACTGGTCCTCAGTGTTGTGAGAACGATGACTGGTTAAAATTTTTGGTGGTTTCTTGTTCAGTCCATAGGCCTACATCATGTGGCAAACCGGTGAGCATGTGGCTCTATTAGTATAGGAGATACCTGAAAACATATCACACTTTTCATCATAGTGCTTTTACCAATGCATAAAATGCATGGAGAAGTCATTTCGAATGACTGGTCCTCAGTGTTGTGAGAACGATGACTGGTTAAAATTTTTGGTGGTTTCTTGTTCAGTCCATAGGCCTACATCATGTGGCAAACCGGTGAGCATGTGGCTCTATTAGTATAGGAGATACCTGAAAACATATCACACTTTTCATCATAGTGCTTTTACCAATGCATAAAATGCATGGAGAAGTCATTTCGAATGACTGGTCCTCAGTGTTGTGAGAACGATGACTGGTTAAAATTTTTGGTGGTTTCTTGTTCAGTCCATAGGCCTACATCATGTGGCAAACCGGTGAGCATGTGGCTCTATTAGTATAGGAGATACCTGAAAACATATCACACTTTTCATCATAGTGCTTTTACCAATGCATAAAATGCATGGAGAAGTCATTTCGAATGACTGGTCCTCAGTGTTGTGAGAACGATGACTGGTTAAAATTTTTGCTGGTTTCTTGTTCAGTCCATAGGCCTACATCATGTGGCAAACTGGTGAGCATGTGGCTCTATTAGTTTAGGAGATACCTGAAAACATATCACACTTTTCATCATAGTGCTTTTACCAATGCATAAAATGCATGGAGAAGTCATTTCGAATGACTGGTCCTCAGTGTTGTGAGAACGATGACTGGTTAAAATTTTTGGTGGTTTCTTGTTCAGTCCATAGGCCTACATCATGTGGCAAACCGGTGAGCATGTGGCTCTATTAGTATAGGAGATACCTGAATACATATCACACTTTTCATCACAGTGCTTTTGCCAATGCATAAAATGCATGGAGAAGTCATTTCGAATGACTGGTCCTCAGTGTTGTGACAATGATGACTGGTTAAAATTTTTGGTGGTTTCTTGTTCAGTCCATAGGCCTACATCATGTGGCAAACCGGTGAGCATGTGGCTCTATTAGTATAGGAGATACCTGAAAACATATCACACTTTTCATCATAGTGCTTTTACCAATGCATAAAATGCATGGAGAAGTCATTTCGAATGACTGGTCCTCAGTGTTGTGAGAACGATGACTGGTTAAAATTTTTGGTGGTTTCTTGTTCAGTCCATAGGCCTACATCATGTGGCAAACCGGTGAGCATGTGGCTCTATTAGTATAGGAGATACCTGAAAACATATCACACTTTTCATCATAGTGCTTTTACCAATGCATAAAATGCATGGAGAAGTCATTTCGAATGACTGGTCCTCAGTGTTGTGAGAACGATGACTGGTTAAAATTTTTGGTGGTTTCTTGTTCAGTCCATAGGCCTACATCATGTGGCAAACCGGTGAGCATGTGGCTCTATTAGTATAGGAGATACCTGAAAACATATCACACTTTTCATCATAGTGCTTTTACCAATGCATAAAATGCATGGAGAAGTCATTTCGAATGACTGGTCCTCAGTGTTGTGAGAACGATGACTGGTTAAAATTTTTGGTGGTTTCTTGTTCAGTCCATAGGCCTACATCATGTGGCAAACCGGTGAGCATGTGGCTCTATTAGTATAGGAGATACCTGAAAACATATCACACTTTTCATCATAGTGCTTTTACTAACGCATAAAATGCATGGAGAAGTCATTTCGAATGACTGGTCCTCAGTGTTGTGAGAACGATGACTGGTTAAAATTTTTGGTGGTTTCTTGTTCAGTCCATAGGCCTACATCATGTGGCAAACCGGTGAGCATGTGGCTCTATTAGTATAGGAGATACCTGAAAACATATCACACTTTTCATCATAGTGCTTTTACCAACGCATAAAATGCATGGAGAAGTCATTTCGAATGACTGGTCCTCAGTGTTGTGAGAACGATGACTGGTTCAAATTTTTGGTGGTTTCTTGTTCAGTCCATAGGCCTACATCATGTGGCAAACCGGTGAGCATGTGGCTCTATTAGTATAGGAGATACCTGAAAACATATCACACTTTTCATCATAGTGCTTTTACCAACGCATAAAATGCATGGAGAAGTCATTTCGAATGACTGGTCCTCAGTGTTGTGAGAACGATGACTGGTTAAAATTTTTGGTGGTTTCTTGTTCAGTCCATAGGCCTACATCATGTGGCAAACCGGTGAGCATGTGGCTCTATTAGTATAGGAGATACCTGAAAACATATCACACTTTTCATCATAGTGCTTTTACCAACGCATAAAATGCATGGAGAAGTCATTTCGAATGACTGGTCCTCAGTGTTGTGAGAACGATGACTGGTTAAAATTTTTGGTGGTTTCTTGTTCAGTCCATAGGCCTACATCATGTGGCAAACCGGTGAGCATGTGGCTCTATTAGTATAGGAGATACCTGAAAACATATCACACTTTTCATCATAGTGCTTTTACCAATGCATATAATGCATGGAGAAGTCATTTCGAATGACTGGTCCTCAGTGTTGTGAGAACGATGACTGGTTAAAATTTTTGGTGGTTTCTTGTTCAGTCCATAGGCCTACATCATGTGGCAAACCAGTGAGCATGTGGCTCTATTAGTATAGGAGATACCTGAAAACATATCACACTTTTCATCATAGTGCTTTTACCAATGCATAAAATGCATGGAGAAGTCATTTCGAATGACTGGTCCTCAGTGTTGTGAGAACGATGACTGGTTAAAATTTTTGGTGGTTTCTTGTTCAGTCCATAGGCCTACATCATGTGGCAAACCGGTGAGCATGTGGCTCTATTAGTATAGGAGATACCTGAAAACATATCACACTTTTCATCATAGTGCTTTTACCAACGCATAAAATGCATGGAGAAGTCATTTCGAATGACTGGTCCTCAGTGTTGTGAGAACGATGACTGGTTAAAATTTTTGGTGGTTTCTTGTTCAGTCCATAGGCCTACATCATGTGGCAAACCGGTGAGCATGTGGCTCTATTAGTATAGGAGATACCTGAAAACATATCACACTTTTCATCATAGTGCTTTTACCAATGCATAAAATGCATGGAGAAGTCATTTCGAATGACTGGTCCTCAGTGTTGTGAGAACGATGACTGGTTCAAATTTTTGGTGGTTTCTTGTTCAGTCCATAGGCCTACATCATGTGGCAAACCGGTGAGCATGTGGCTCTATTAGTATAGGAGATACCTGAAAACATATCACACTTTTCATCATAGTGCTTTTACCAATGCATGAAATGCATGGAGAAGTCATTTCGAATGACTGGTCCTCAGTGTTGTGAGAACGATGACTGGTTAAAATTTTTGGTGGTTTCTTGTTCAGTCCATAGGCCTACATCATGTGGCAAACCGGTGAGCATGTGGCTCTATTAGTATAGGAGATACCTGAAAACATATCACACTTTTCATCATAGTGCTTTTACCAACGCATAAAATGCATGGAGAAGTCATTTCGAATGACTGGTCCTCAGTGTTGTGAGAACGATGACTGGTTAAAATTTTTGGTGGTTTCTTGTTCAGTCCATAGGCCTACATCATGTGGCAAACCGGTGAGCATGTGGCTCTATTAGTATAGGAGATACCTGAAAACATATCACACTTTTCATCATAGTGCTTTTACCAATGCATAAAATGCATGGAGAAGTCATTTCGAATGACTGGTCCTCAGTGTTGTGAGAACGATGACTGGTTAAAATTTTTGGTGGTTTCTTGTTCAGTCCATAGGCCTACATCATGTGGCAAACCAGTGAGCATGTGGCTCTATTAGTATAGGAGATACCTGAAAACATATCACACTTTTCATCATAGTGCTTTTACCAATGCATAAAATGCATGGAGAAGTCATTTCGAATGACTGGTCCTCAGTGTTGTGAGAACGATGACTGGTTAAAATTTTTGGTGGTTTCTTGTTCAGTCCATAGGCCTACATCATGTGGCAAACCGGTGAGCATGTGGCTCTATTAGTATAGGAGATACCTGAAAACATATCACACTTTTCATCATAGTGCTTTTACCAACGCATAAAATGCATGGAGAAGTCATTTCGAATGACTGGTCCTCAGTGTTGTGAGAACGATGACTGGTTAAAATTTTTGGTGGTTTCTTGTTCAGTCCATAGGCCTACATCATGTGGCAAACCGGTGAGTGGTGGCTCTATTAGTATAGGAGATACCTGAAAACATATCACACTTTTCATCATAGTGCTTTTACCAATGCATAAAATGCATGGAGAAGTCATTTCGAAGGACTGGTCCTCAGTGTTGTGACGATGACTGGTTAAAATTTTTGGTGGTTTCTTGTTCAGTCCATAGGCCTACATCATGTGGCAAACCGGTGAGCATGTGGCTCTATTAGTATAGGAGATACCTGAAAACATATCACACTTTTCATCATAGTGCTTTTACCAATGCATAAAATGCATGGAGAAGTCATTTCGAATGACTGGTCCTCAGTGTTGTGAGAACGATGACTGGTTAAAATTTTTGGTGGTTTCTTGTTCAGTCCATAGGCCTACATCATGTGGCAAACCGGTGAGCATGTGGCTCTATTAGTATAGGAGATACCTGAAAACATATCACACTTTTCATCATAGTGCTTTTACCAATGCATAAAATGCATGGAGAAGTCATTTCGAATGACTGGTCCTCAGTGTTGTGAGAACGATGACTGGTTAAAATTTTTGGTGGTTTCTTGTTCAGTCCATAGGCCTACATCATGTGGCAAACTGGTGAGCATGTGGCTCTATTAGTATAGGAGATACCTGAAAACATATCACACTTTTCATCATAGTGCTTTTACCAATGCATAAAATGCATGGAGAAGTCATTTCGAATGACTGGTCCTCAGTGTTGTGACAACGATGACTGGCTAAAATTTTTGGTGGTTTCTTGTTCAGTCCATAGGCCTACATCATGTGGCAAACCGGTGAGCATGTGGCTCTATTAGTATAGGAGATACCTGAAAACATATCACACTTTTCATCATAGTGCTTTTACCAATGCATAAAATGCATGGAGAAGTCATTTCGAATGACTGGTCCTCAGTGTTGTGAGAACGATGACTGGTTAAAATTTTTGATGGTTTCTTGTTCAGTCCATAGGCCTACATCCTGTGGCAAACCGGTGAGCATGTGGCTCTATTAGTATAGGAGATACCTGAAAACATATCACACTTTTCATCATAGTGCTTTTACCAATGCATAAAATGCATGGAGAAGTCATTTCGAATGACTGGTCCTCAGTGTTGTGAGAACGATGACTGGTTAAAATTTTTGGTGGTTTCTTGTTCAGTCCATAGGCCTACATCATGTGGCAAACCGGTGAGCATGTGGCTCTATTAGTATAGGAGATACCTGAAAACATATCACACTTTTCATCATAGTGCTTTTACCAATGCATAAAATGCATAGAGAAGTCATTTCGAATGACTGGTCCTCAGTGTTGTGAGAACGATGACTGGTTAAAATTTTTGGTGGTTTCTTGTTCAGTCCATAGGCCTACATCATGTGGCAAACCGGTGAGCATGTGGCTCTATTAGTATAGGAGATACGTGAAAACATATCACACTTTTCATCATAGTGCTTTTACCAATGCATAAAATGCATGGAGAAGTCATTTCGAATGACTGGTCCTCAACGTTGTGAGAACGATGACTGGTTAAAATTTTTGGTGGTTTCTTGTTCAGTCCATAGGCCTACATCATGTGGCAAACCGGTGAGCATGTGGCTCTATTAGTATAGGAGATACCTGAAAACATATCACACTTTTCATCATAGTGCTTTTACCAATGCATAAAATGCATGGAGAAGTCATTTCGAATGACTGGTCCTCAGTGTTGTGAGAACGATGACTGGTTAAAATTTTTGGTGGTTTCTTGTTCAGTCCATAGGCCTACATCATGTGGCAAACCGGTGAGCATGTGGCTCTATTAGTATAGGAGATACCTGAAAACATATCACACTTTTCATCATAGTGCTTTTACCAATGCATAAAATGCATGGAGAAGTCATTTCGAATGACTGGTCCTCAGTGTTGTGAGAACGATGACTGGTTAAAATTTTTGGTGGTTTCTTGTTCAGTCCATAGGCCTACATCATGTGGCAAACCGGTGAGCATGTGGCTCTATTAGTATAGGAGATACCTGAAAACATATCACACTTTTCATCATAGTGCTTTTACCAATGCATAAAATGCATGGAGAAGTCATTTCGAATGACTGGTCCTCAGTGTTGTGAGAACGATGACTGGTTAAAATTTTTGGTGGTTTCTTGTTCAGTCGATAGGCCTACATCATGTGGCAAACCGGTGAGCATGTGGCTCTATTAGTATAGGAGATACCTGAAAACATATCACACTTTTCATCATAGTGCTTTTACCAATGCATAAAATGCATGGAGAAGTCATTTCGAATGACTGGTCCTCAGTGTTGTGAGAACGATGACTGGTTAAAATTTTTGGTGGTTTCTTGTTCAGTCCATAGGCCTACATCATGTGGCAAACCGGTGAGCATGTGGCTCTATTAGTATAGGAGATACCTGAAAACATATCACACTTTTCATCATAGTGCTTTTACCAATGCATAAAATGCATGGAGAAGTCATTTCGAATGACTGGTCCTCAGTGTTGTGAGAACGATGACTGGTTAAAATTTTTGGTGGTTTCTTGTTCAGTCCATAGGCCTACATCATGTGGCAAACCGGTGAGCATGTGGCTCTATTAGTATAGGAGATACCTGAAAACATATCACACTTTTCATCATAGTGCTTTTACCAATGCATAAAATGCATGGAGAAGTCATTTCGAATGACTGGTCCTCAGTGTTGTGAGAACGATGACTGGTTAAAATTTTTGGTGGTTTCTTGTTCAGTCCATAGGCCTACATCATGTGGCAAACCGGTGAGCATGTGGCTCTATTAGTATAGGAGATACCTGAAAACATATCACACTTTTCATCATAGTGCTTTTACCAATGCATAAAATGCATGGAGAAGTCATTTCGAATGACTGGTCCTCAGTGTTGTGAGAACGATGACTGGTTGAAATTTTTGGTGGTTTCTTGTTCAGTCCATAGGCCTACATCATGTGGCAAACCGGTGAGCATGTGGCTCTATTAGTATAGGAGATACCTGAAAACATATCACACTTTTCATCATAGTGCTTTTACCAATGCATAAAATGCATGGAGAAGTCATTTCGAATGACTGGTCCTCAGTGTTGTGAGAACGATGACTGGTTAAAATTTTTGGTGGTTTCTTGTTCAGTCCATAGGCCTACATCATGTGGCAAACCGGTGAGCATGTGGCTCTATTAGTATAGGAGATACCTGAAAACATATCACACTTTTCATCATAGTGCTTTTACCAATGCATAAAATGCATGGAGAAGTCATTTCGAATGACTGGTCCTCAGTGTTGTGAGAACGATGACTGGTTAAAATTTTTGGTGGTTTCTTGTTCAGTCCATAGGCCTACATCATGTGGCAAACCGGTGAGCATGTGGCTCTATTAGTATAGGAGATACCTGAAAACATATCACACTTTTCATCATAGTGCTTTTACCAATGCATAAAATGCATGGAGAAGTCATTTCGAATGACTGGTCCTCAGTGTTGTGAGAACGATGACTGGTTAAAATTTTTGGTGGTTTCTTGTTCAGTCGATAGGCCTACATCATGTGGCAAACCGGTGAGCATGTGGCTCTATTAGTATAGGAGATACCTGAAAACATATCACACTTTTCATCATAGTGCTTTTACCAATGCATAAAATGCATGGAGAAGTCATTTCGAATGACTGGTCCTCAGTGTTGTGAGAACGATGACTGGTTAAAATTTTTGGTGGTTTCTTGTTCAGTCCATAGGCCTACATCATGTGGCAAACCGGTGAGCATGTGGCTCTATTAGTATAGGAGATACCTGAAAACATATCACACTTTTCATCATAGTGCTTTTACCAATGCATAAAATGCATGGAGAAGTCATTTCGAATGACTGGTCCTCAGTGTTGTGAGAACGATGACTGGTTAAAATTTTTGGTGGTTTCTTGTTCAGTCGATAGGCCTACATCATGTGGCAAACCGGTGAGCATGTGGCTCTATTAGTATAGGAGATACCTGAAAACATATCACACTTTTCATCATAGTGCTTTTACCAATGCATAAAATGCATGGAGAAGTCATTTCGAATGACTGGTCCTCAGTGTTGTGAGAACGATGACTGGTTAAAATTTTTGGTGGTTTCTTGTTCAGTCCATAGGCCTACATCATGTGGCAAACCGGTGAGCATGTGGCTCTATTAGTATAGGAGATACCTGAAAACATATCACACTTTTCATCATAGTGCTTTTACCAATGCATAAAATGCATGGAGAAGTCATTTCGAATGACTGGTCCTCAGTGTTGTGAGAACGATGACTGGTTAAAATTTTTGGTGGTTTCTTGTTCAGTCCATAGGCCTACATCATGTGGCAAACCGGTGAGCATGTGGCTCTATTAGTATAGGAGATACCTGAAAACATATCACACTTTTCATCATAGTGCTTTTACCAATGCATAAAATGCATGGAGAAGTCATTTCGAATGACTGGTCCTCAGTGTTGTGAGAACGATGACTGGTTAAAATTTTTGGTGGTTTCTTGTTCAGTCCATAGGCCTACATCATGTGGCAAACCGGTGAGCATGTGGCTCTATTAGTATAGGAGATACCTGAAAACATATCACACTTTTCATCATAGTGCTTTTACCAATGCATAAAATGCATGGAGAAGTCATTTCGAATGACTGGTCCTCAGTGTTGTGAGAACGATGACTGGTTGAAATTTTTGGTGGTTTCTTGTTCAGTCCATAGGCCTACATCATGTGGCAAACCGGTGAGCATGTGGCTCTATTAGTATAGGAGATACCTGAAAACATATCACACTTTTCATCATAGTGCTTTTACCAATGCATAAAATGCATGGAGAAGTCATTTCGAATGACTGGTCCTCAGTGTTGTGAGAACGATGACTGGTTAAAATTTTTGGTGGTTTCTTGTTCAGTCCATAGGCCTACATCATGTGGCAAACCGGTGAGCATGTGGCTCTATTAGTATAGGAGATACCTGAAAACATATCACACTTTTCATCATAGTGCTTTTACCAATGCATAAAATGCATGGAGAAGTCATTTCGAATGACTGGTCCTCAGTGTTGTGAGAACGATGACTGGTTAAAATTTTTGGTGGTTTCTTGTTCAGTCCATAGGCCTACATCATGTGGCAAACCGGTGAGCATGTGGCTCTATTAGTATAGGAGATACCTGAAAACATATCACACTTTTCATCATAGTGCTTTTACCAATGCATAAAATGCATGGAGAACTCATTTCGAATGACTGGTCCTCAGTGTTGTGAGAACGATGACTGGTTAAAATTTTTGGTGGTTTCTTGTTCAGTCCATAGGCCTACATCATGTGGCAAACCGGTGAGCATGTGGCTCTATTATTATAGGAGATACCTGAAAACATATCACACTTTTCATCATAGTGCTTTTACCAATGCATAAAATGCATGGAGAAGTCATTTCGAATGACTGGTCCTCAGTGTTGTGAGAACGATGACTGGTTAAAATTTTTGGTGGTTTCTTGTTCAGTCCATAGGCCTACATCATGTGGCAAACCGGTGAGCATGTGGCTCTATTAGTATAGGAGATACCTGAAAACATATCACACTTTTCATCATAGTGCTTTTACCAATGCATAAAATGCATGGAGAAAGTCATTTCGAATGACTGGTCCTCAGTGCTGTGAGAACGATGACTGGTTAAAATTTTTGGTGGTTTCTTGTTCAGTCCATAGGCCTACATCATGTGGCAAACCGGTGAGCATGTGGCTCTATTAGTATAGGAGATACCTGAAAACATATCACACTTTTCATCATAGTGCTTTTACCAATGCATAAAATGCATGGAGAAGTCATTTCGAATGACTGGTCCTCAGTGTTGTGAGAACGATGACTGGTTAAAATTTTTGGTGGTTTCTTGTTCAGTCCATAGGCCTACATCATGTGGCAAACCGGTGAGCATGTGGCTCTATTAGTATAGGAGATACCTGAAAACATATCACACTTTTCATCATAGTGCTTTTACCAATGCATAAAATGCATGGAGAAGTCATTTCGAATGACTGGTCCTCAGTGTTGTGAGAACGATGACTGGTTAAAATTTTTGGTGGTTTCTTGTTCAGTCCATAGGCCTACATCATGTGGCAAACCGGTGAGCATGTGGCTCTATTAGTATAGGAGATACCTGAAAACATATCACACTTTTCATCATAGTGCTTTTACCAATGCATAAAATGCATGGAGAAAGTCATTTCGAATGACTGGTCCTCAGTGCTGTGAGAACGATGACTGGTTAAAATTTTTGGTGGTTTCTTGTTCAGTCCATAGGCCTACATCATGTGGCAAACCGGTGAGCATGTGGCTCTATTAGTATAGGAGATACCTGAAAACATATCACACTTTTCATCATAGTGCTTTTACCAATGCATAAAATGCATGGAGAAGTCATTTCGAATGACTGGTCCTCAGTGTTGTGAGAACGATGACTGGTTAAAATTTTTGGTGGTTTCTTGTTCAGTCCATAGGCCTACATCATGTGGCAAACCGGTGAGCATGTGGCTCTATTAGTATAGGAGATACCTGAAAACATATCACACTTTTCATCATAGTGCTTTTACCAATGCATAAAATGCATGGAGAAGTCATTTCGAATGACTGGTCCTCAGTGTTGTGAGAACGATGACTGGTTAAAATTTTTGGTGGTTTCTTGTTCAGTCCATAGGCCTACATCATGTGGCAAACCGGTGAGCATGTGGCTCTATTATTATAGGAGATACCTGAAAACATATCACACTTTTCATCATAGTGCTTTTACCAATGCATAAAATGCATGGAGAAGTCATTTCGAATGACTGGTCCTCAGTGTTGTGAGAACGATGACTGGTTAAAATTTTTGGTGGTTTCTTGTTCAGTCCATAGGCCTACATCATGTGGCAAACCGGTGAGCATGTGGCTCTATTAGTATAGGAGATACCTGAAAACATATCACACTTTTCATCATAGTGCTTTTACCAATGCATAAAATGCATGGAGAAAGTCATTTCGAATGACTGGTCCTCAGTGCTGTGAGAACGATGACTGGTTAAAATTTTTGGTGGTTTCTTGTTCAGTCCATAGGCCTACATCATGTGGCAAACCGGTGAGCATGTGGCTCTATTAGTATAGGAGATACCTGAAAACATATCACACTTTTCATCATAGTGCTTTTACCAATGCATAAAATGCATGGAGAAGTCATTTCGAATGACTGGTCCTCAGTGTTGTGAGAACGATGACTGGTTAAAATTTTTGGTGGTTTCTTGTTCAGTCCATAGGCCTACATCATGTGGCAAACCGGTGAGCATGTGGCTCTATTAGTATAGGAGATACCTGAAAACATATCACACTTTTCATCATAGTGCTTTTACCAATGCATAAAATGCATGGAGAAGTCATTTCGAATGACTGGTCCTCAGTGTTGTGAGAACGATGACTGGTTAAAATTTTTGGTGGTTTCTTGTTCAGTCCATAGGCCTACATCATGTGGCAAACCGGTGAGCATGTGGCTCTATTAGTATAGGAGATACCTGAAAACATATCACACTTTTCATCATAGTGCTTTTACCAATGCATAAAATGCATGGAGAAGTCATTTCGAATGACTGGTCCTCAGTGTTGTGAGAACGATGACTGGTTAAAATTTTTGGTGGTTTCTTGTTCAGTCCATAGGCCTACATCATGTGGCAAACCGGTGAGCATGTGGCTCTATTATTATAGGAGATACCTGAAAACATATCACACTTTTCATCATAGTGCTTTTACCAATGCATAAAATGCATGGAGAAGTCATTTCGAATGACTGGTCCTCAGTGTTGTGAGAACGATGACTGGTTAAAATTTTTGGTGGTATCTTGTTCAGTCCATAGGCCTACATCATGTGGCAAACCGGTGAGCATGTGGCTCTATTAGTATAGGAGATACCTGAAAACATATCACACTTTTCATCATAGTGCTTTTACCAATGCATAAAATGCATGGAGAAAGTCATTTCGAATGACTGGTCCTCAGTGCTGTGAGAACGATGACTGGTTAAAATTTTTGGTGGTTTCTTGTTCAGTCCATAGGCCTACATCATGTGGCAAACCGGTGAGCATGTGGCTCTATTAGTATAGGAGATACCTGAAAACATATCACACTTTTCATCATAGTGCTTTTACCAATGCATAAAATGCATGGAGAAGTCATTTCGAATGACTGGTCCTCAGTGTTGTGAGAACGATGACTGGTTAAAATTTTTGGTGGTTTCTTGTTCAGTCCATAGGCCTACATCATGTGGCAAACCGGTGAGCATGTGGCTCTATTAGTATAGGAGATACCTGAAAACATATCACACTTTTCATCATAGTGCTTTTACCAATGCATAAAATGCATGGAGAAGTCATTTCGAATGACTGGTCCTCAGTGTTGTGAGAACGATGACTGGTTAAAATTTTTGGTGGTTTCTTGTTCAGTCCATAGGCCTACATCATGTGGCAAACCGGTGAGCATGTGGCTCTATTAGTATAGGAGATACCTGAAAACATATCACACTTTTCATCATAGTGCTTTTACCAATGCATAAAATGCATGGAGAAGTCATTCCGAATGACTGGTCCTCAGTGTTGTGAGAACGATGACTGGTTAAAATTTTTGGTGGTTTCTTGTTCAGTCCATAGGCCTACATCATGTGGCAAACCGGTGAGCATGTGGCTCTATTAGTATAGGAGATACCAGAAAACATATCACACTTTTCATCATAGTGCTTTTACCAATGCATAAAATGCATGGAGAAGTCATTTCGAATGACTGGTCCTCAGTGTTGTGAGAACGATGACTGGTTAAAATTTTTGGTGGTTTCTTGTTCAGTCCATAGGCCTACATCATGTGGCAAACCGGTGAGCATGTGGCTCTATTAGTATAGGAGATACCTGAAAACATATCACACTTTTCATCATAGTGCTTTTACCAATGCATAAAATGCATGGAGAAGTCATTTCGAACGACTGGTCCTCAGTGTTGTGAGAACGATGACTGGTTAAAATTTTTGGTGGTTTCTTGTTCAGTCCATAGGCCTACATCATGTGGCAAACCGGTGAGCATGTGGCTCTATTAGTATAGGAGATACCTGAAAACATATCACACTTTTCATCATAGTGCTTTTACCAATGCATAAAATGCATGGAGAAGTCATTTCGAATGACTGGTCCTCAGTGTTGTGAGAACGATGACTGGTTAAAATTTTTGGTGGTTTCTTGTTCAGTCCATAGGCCTACATCATGTGGCAAACCGGTGAGCATGTGGCTCTATTAGTATAGGAGATACCTGAAAACATATCACACTTTTCATCATAGTGCTTTTACCAATGCATAAAATGCATGGAGAAGTCATTTCGAATGACTGGTCCTCAGTGTTGTGAGAACGATGACTGGTTAAAATTTTTGGTGGTTTCTTGTTCAGTCCATAGGCCTACATCATGTGGCAAACCGGTGAGCATGTGGCTCTATTATTATAGGAGATACCTGAAAACATATCACACTTTTCATCATAGTGCTTTTACCAATGCATAAAATGCATGGAGAAGTCATTTCGAATGACTGGTCCTCAGTGTTGTGAGAACGATGACTGGTTAAAATTTTTGGTGGTTTCTTGTTCAGTCCATAGGCCTACATCATGTGGCAAACCGGTGAGCATGTGGCTCTATTAGTATAGGAGATACCTGAAAACATATCACACTTTTCATCATAGTGCTTTTACCAATGCATAAAATGCATGGAGAAAGTCATTTCGAATGACTGGTCCTCAGTGCTGTGAGAACGATGACTGGTTAAAATTTTTGGTGGTTTCTTGTTCAGTCCATAGGCCTACATCATGTGGCAAACCGGTGAGCATGTGGCTCTATTAGTATAGGAGATACCTGAAAACATATCACACTTTTCATCATAGTGCTTTTACCAATGCATAAAATGCATGGAGAAGTCATTTCGAACGACTGGTCCTCAGTGTTGTGAGAACGATGACTGGTTAAAATTTTTGGTGGTTTCTTGTTCAGTCCATAGGCCTACATCATGTGGCAAACCGGTGAGCATGTGGCTCTATTAGTATAGGAGATACCTGAAAACATATCACACTTTTCATCATAGTGCTTTTACCAATGCATAAAATGCATGGAGAAGTCATTTCGAATGACTGGTCCTCAGTGTTGTGAGAACGATGACTGGTTAAAATTTTTGGTGGTTTCTTGTTCAGTCCATAGGCCTACATCATGTGGCAAACCGGTGAGCATGTGGCTCTATTAGTATAGGAGATACCTGAAAACATATCACACTTTTCATCATAGTGCTTTTACCAATGCATAAAATGCATGGAGAAGTCATTTCGAAGGACTGGTCCTCAGTGTTGTGACAACGATGACTGGTTAAAATTTTTGGTGGTTTCTTGTTCAGTCCATAGGCCTACATCATGTGGCAAACCGGTGAGCATGTGGCTCTATTAGTATAGGAGATACCTGAAAACATATCACACTTTTCATCATAGTGCTTTTACCAATGCATAAAATGCATGGAGAAGTCATTTCGAATGACTGGTCCTCAGTGTTGTGAGAACGATGACTGGTTAAAATTTTTGGTGGTTTCTTGTTCAGTCCATAGGCCTACATCATGTGGCAAACCGGTGAGCATGTGGCTCTATTAGTATAGGAGATACCTGAAAACATATCACACTTTTCATCATAGTGCTTTTACCAATGCATAAAATGCATGGAGAAGTCATTTCGAATGACTGGTCCTCAGTGTTGTGAGAACGATGACTGGTTAAAATTTTTGGTGGTTTCTTGTTCAGTCCATAGGCCTACATCATGTGGCAAACTGGTGAGCATGTGGCTCTATTAGTATAGGAGATACCTGAAAACATATCACACTTTTCATCATAGTGCTTTTACCAATGCATAAAATGCATGGAGAAGTCATTTCGAATGACTGGTCCTCAGTGTTGTGACAACGATGACTGGCTAAAATTTTTGGTGGTTTCTTGTTCAGTCCATAGGCCTACATCATGTGGCAAACCGGTGAGCATGTGGCTCTATTAGTATAGGAGATACCTGAAAACATATCACACTTTTCATCATAGTGCTTTTACCAATGCATAAAATGCATGGAGAAGTCATTTCGAATGACTGGTCCTCAGTGTTGTGAGAACGATGACTGGTTAAAATTTTTGATGGTTTCTTGTTCAGTCCATAGGCCTACATCCTGTGGCAAACCGGTGAGCATGTGGCTCTATTCGTATAGGAGATACCTGAAAACATATCACACTTTTCATCATAGTGCTTTTACCAATGCATAAAATGCATGGAGAAGTCATTTCGAATGACTGGTCCTCAGTGTTGTGAGAACGATGACTGGTTAAAATTTTTGGTGGTTTCTTGTTCAGTCCATAGGCCTACATCATGTGGCAAACCGGTGAGCATGTGGCTCTATTAGTATAGGAGATACCTGAAAACATATCACACTTTTCATCATAGTGCTTTTACCAATGCATAAAATGCATAGAGAAGTCATTTCGAATGACTGGTCCTCAGTGTTGTGAGAACGATGACTGGTTAAAATTTTTGGTGGTTTCTTGTTCAGTCCATAGGCCTACATCATGTGGCAAACCGGTGAGCATGTGGCTCTATTAGTATAGGAGATACGTGAAAACATATCACACTTTTCATCATAGTGCTTTTACCAATGCATAAAATGCATGGAGAAGTCATTTCGAATGACTGGTCCTCAGTGTTGTGAGAACGATGACTGGTTAAAATTTTTGGTGGTTTCTTGTTCAGTCCATAGGCCTACATCATGTGGCAAACCGGTGAGCATGTGGCTCTATTAGTATAGGAGATACCTGAAAACATATCACACTTTTCATCATAGTGCTTTTACCAATGCATAAAATGCATGGAGAAGTCATTTCGAATGACTGGTCCTCAGTGTTGTGAGAACGATGACTGGTTAAAATTTTTGGTGGTTTCTTGTTCAGTCCATAGGCCTACATCATGTGGCAAACCGGTGAGCATGTGGCTCTGTTAGTATAGGAGATACCTGAAAACATATCACACTTTTCATCATAGTGCTTTTACCAATGCATAAAATGCATGGAGAAGTCATTTCGAATGACTGGTCCTCAGTGTTGTGAGAACGATGACTGGTTAAAATTTTTGGTGGTTTCTTGTTCAGTCCATAGGCCTACATCATGTGGCAATCCGGTGAGCATGTGGCTCTATTAGTATAGGAGATACCTGAAAACATATCACACTTTTCATCATAGTGCTTTTACCAATGCATAAAATGCATGGAGAAGTCATTTCGAATGACTGGTCCTCAGTGTTGTGAGAACGATGACTGGTTAAAATTTTTGGTGGTTTCTTGTTCAGTCCATAGGCCTACATCATGTGGCAAACCGGTGAGCATGTGGCTCTATTAGTATAGGAGATACCTGAAAACATATCACACTTTTCATCATAGTGCTTTTACCAATGCATAAAATGCATGGAGAAGTCATTTCGAATGACTGGTCCTCAGTGTTGTGAGAACGATGACTGGTTAAAATTTTTGGTGGTTTCTTGTTCAGTCCATAGGCCTACATCATGTGGCAAACTGGTGAGCATGTGGCTCTATTAGTATAGGAGATACCTGAAAACATATCACACTTTTCATCATAGTGCTTTTACCAATGCATAAAATGCATGGAGAAGTCATTTCGAATGACTGGTCCTCAGTGTTGTGAGAACGATGACTGGTTAAAATTTTTGGTGGTTTCTTGTTCAGTCCATAGGCCTACATCATGTGGCAAACCGGTGAGCATGTGGCTCTATTAGTATAGGAGATACCTGAAAACATATCACACTTTTCATCATAGTGCTTTTACCAATGCATAAAATGCATGGAGAAGTCATTTCGAATGACTGGTCCTCAGTGTTGTAAGAACGATGACTGGTTAAAATTTTTGGTGGTTTCTTGTTCAGTCCATAGGCCTACATCATGTGGCAAACCGGTGAGCATGTGGCTCTATTAGTATAGGAGATACCTGAAAACATATCACACTTTTCATCATAGTGCTTTTACCAATGCATAAAATGCATGGAGAAGTCATTTCGAATGACTGGTCCTCAGTGTTGTGAGAACGATGACTGGTTAAAATTTTTGGTGGTTTCTTGTTCAGTCCATAGGCCTACATCATGTGGCAAACCGGTGAGCATGTGGCTCTATTAGTATAGGAGATACCTGAAAACATATCACACTTTTCATCATAGTGCTTTTACCAATGCATAAAATGCATGGAGAAGTCATTTCGAATGACTGGTCCTCAGTGTTGTGAGAACGATGACTGGTTAAAATTTTTGGTGGTTTCTTGTTCAGTCCATAGGCCTACATCATGTGGCAAACCGGTGAGCATGTGGCTCTATTAGTATAGGAGATACCTGAAAACATATCACACTTTTCATCATAGTGCTTTTACCAATGCATAAAATGCATAGAGAAGTCATTTCGAATGACTGGTCCTCAGTGTTGTGAGAACGATGACTGGTTAAAATTTTTGGTGGTTTCTTGTTCAGTCCATAGGCCTACATCATGTGGCAAACCGGTGAGCATGTGGCTCTATTAGTATAGGAGATACGTGAAAACATATCACACTTTTCATCATAGTGCATCGTTCTCACAACACTGAGGACCAGTCATTCGAAATGACTTCTCCATGCATTTTATGCATTGGTAAAAGCACTATGATGAAAAGTGTGATATGTTTTCAGGTATCTCCTATACTAATAGAGCCACATGCTCACCGGTTTGCCACATGATGTAGGCCTATGGACTGAACAAGAAACCACCAAAAATTTTAACCAGTCATCGCTCTCACAACACTGAGGACCAGTCATTCGAAATGACTTCTCCATGCATTTTATGCATTGGTAAAAGCACTATGATGAAAAGTGTGATATGTTTTCAGGTATCTCCTATACTAATAGAGCCACATGCTCACCGGTTTGCCACATGATGTAGGCCTATGGACTGAACAAGAAACCACCAAAAATTTTAACCAGTCATCGTTCTCACAACACTGAGGACCAGTCATTCGAAATGACTTCTCCATGCATTTTATGCATTGGTAAAAGCACTATGATGAAAAGTGTGATATGTTTTCAGGTATCTCCTATACTAATAGAGCCACATGCTCACCGGTTTGCCACACGCTGTAGGCCTATGGACTGAACAAGAAACCACCAAAAATTTTAACCAGTCATCGTTCTCACAACACTATGGACCAGTCATTCGAAATGACTTCATGCATTTTATGCATTGGTAAAAGCACTATGATGAAAAGTGTGATATGTTTTCAGGTATCTCCTATACTAATAGAGCCACATGCTCACCGGTTTGCCACATGATGTAGGCCTATGGACTGAACAAGAAACCACCAAAAATTTTAACCAGTCATCGTTCTCACAACACTGAGGACCAGTCATTCGAAATGACTTCTCCATGCATTTTATGCATTGGTAAAAGCACTATGATGAAAAGTGTGATATGTTTTCAGGTATCTCCTATACTAATAGAGCCACATGCTCACCGGTTTGCCACATGATGTAGGCCTATGGACTGAACAAGAAACCACCAAAAATTTTAACCAGTCATCGTTCTCACAACACTGAGGACCAGTCATTCGAAATGACTTCTCCATGCATTTTATGCATTGGTAAAAGCACTATGATGAAAAGTGTGATATGTTTTCAGGTATCTCCTATACTAATAGAGCCACATGCTCACCGGTTTGCCACATGATGTAGGCCTATGGACTGAACAAGAAACCACCAAAAATTTTAACCAGTCATCGTTCTCACAACACTGAGGACCAGTCATTCGAAATGACTTCTCCATGCATTTTATGCATTGGTAAAAGCACTATGATGAAAAGTGTGATATGTTTTCAGGTATCTCCTATACTAATAGAGCCACATGCTCACCGGTTTGCCACACGCTGTAGGCCTATGGACTGAACAAGAAACCACCAAAAATTTTAACCAGTCATCGTTCTCACAACACTGAGGACCAGTCATTCGAAATGACCATGCATTTTATGCATTGGTAAAAGCACTATGATGAAAAGTGTGATATGTTTTCAGGTATCTCCTATACTAATAGAGCCACATGCTCACCGGTTTGCCACATGATGTAGGCCTATGGACTGAACAAGAAACCACCAAAAATTTTAACCAGTCATCGTTCTCACAACACTGAGGACCAGTCATTCGAAATGACTTCTCCATGCATTTTATGCATTGGTAAAAGCACTATGATGAAAAGTGTGATATGTTTTCACGTATCTCCTATACTAATAGAGCCACATGCTCACCGGTTTGCCACATGATGTAGGCCTATGGACTGAACAAGAAACCACCAAAAATTTTAACCAGTCATCGTTCTCACAACACTGAGGACCAGTCATTCGAAATGACTTCTCCATGCATTTTATGCATTGGTAAAAGCACTATGATGAAAAGTGTGATATGTTTTCAGGTATCTCCTATACTAATAGAGCCACATGCTCACCGGTTTGCCACATGATGTAGGCCTATGGACTGAACAAGAAACCACCAAAAATTTTAACCAGTCATCGTTCTCACAACACTGAGGACCAGTCATTCCAAATGACTTCTCCATGCATTTTATGCATTGGTAAAAGCACTGTGATGAAAAGTGTGATATGTTTTCAGGTATCTCCTATACTAATAGAGCCACATGCTCACCGGTTTGCCACATGATGTAGGCCTATGGACTGAACAAGAAACCACCAAAAATTTTAACCAGTCATCGTTCTCACAACACTGAGGACCAGTCATTCGAAATGACTTCTCCATGCATTTTATGCATTGGTAAAAGCACTATGATGAAAAGTGTGATATGTTTTCAGGTATCTCCTATACTAATAGAGCCACATGCTCACCGGTTTGCCACACGCTGTAGGCCTATGGACTGAACAAGAAACCACCAAAAATTTTAACCAGTCATCGTTCTCACAACACTGAGGACCAGTCATTCGAAATGACTTCTTCATGCATTTTATGCATTGGTAATAGCACTATGATGAAAAGTGTGATATGTTTTCAGGTATCTCCTATACTAATAGAGCCACATGCTCACCGGTTTGCCACATGATGTAGGCCTATGGACTGAACAAGAAACCACGAAAAATTTTAACCAGTCATCGTTCTCACAACACTGAGGACCAGTCATTCGAAATGACTTCTCCATGCATTTTATGCATTGGTAAAAGCACTATGATGAAAAGTGTGATATGTTTTCAGGTATCTCCTATACTAATAGAGCCACATGCTCACCGGTTTGCCACATGATGTAGGCCTATGGACTGAACAACAAACCACCAAAAATTTTAACCAGTCATCGTTCTCACAACACTGAGGACCAGTCATTCGAAATGACTTCTCCATGCATTTTATGCATTGGTAAAAGCACTATGATGAAAAGTGTGATATGTTTTCAGGTATCTCCTATACTAATAGAGCCACATGCTCACCGGTTTGCCACATGATGTAGGCCTATGGACTGAACAAGAAACCACCAAAAATTTTAACCAGTCATCGTTCTCACAACACTGAGGACCAGTCATTCGAAATGACTTCTCCATGCATTTTATGCATTGGTAAAAGCACTATGATGAAAAGTGTGATATGTTTTCAGGTATCTCCTATACTAATAGAGCCACATGCTCACCGGTTTGCCACACGCTGTAGGCCTATGGACTGAACAAGAAACCACCAAAAATTTTAACCAGTCATCGTTCTCACAACACTGAGGACCAGTCATTCGAAATGACTTCTTCATGCATTTTATGCATTGGTAAAAGCACTATGATGAAAAGTGTGATATGTTTTCAGGTATCTCCTATACTAATAGAGCCACATGCTCACCGGTTTGCCACATGATGTAGGCCTATGGACTGAACAAGAAACCACCAAAAATTTTAACCAGTCATCGTTCTCACAACACTGAGGACCAGTCATTCGAAATGACTTCTCCATGCATTTTATGCATTGGTAAAAGCACTATGATGAAAAGTGTGATATGTTTTCAGGTATCTCCTATACTAATAGAGCCACATGCTCACCGGTTTGCCACATGATGTAGGCCTATGGACTGAACAAGAAACCACCAAAAATTTTAACCAGTCATCGTTCTCACAACACTGAGGACCAGTCATTCGAAATGACTTCTCCATGCATTTTATGCATTGGTAAAAGCACTATGATGAAAAGTGTGATATGTTTTCAGGTATCTCCTATACTAATAGAGCCACATGCTCACCGGTTTGCCACATGATGTAGGCCTATGGACTGAACAAGAAACCACCAAAAATTTTAACCAGTCATCGTTCTCACAACACTGAGGACCAGTCATTCGAAATGACTTCTCCATGCATTTTATGCATTGGTAAAAGCACTATGATGAAAAGTGTGATATGTTTTCAGGTATCTCCTATACTAATAGAGCCACATGCTCACCGGTTTGCCACATGATGTAGGCCTATGGACTGAACAAGAAACCACCAAAAATTTTAACCAGTCATCGTTCTCACAACACTGAGGACCAGTCATTCGAAATGACTTCTCCATGCATTTTATGCATTGGTAAAAGCACTATGATGAAAAGTGTGATATGTTTTCAGGTATCTCCTATACTAATAGAGCCACATGCTCACCGGTTTGCCACATGATGTAGGCCTATGGACTGAACAAGAAACCACCAAAAATTTTAACCAGTCATCGTTCTCACAACACTGAGGACCAGTCATTCGAAATGACTTCTCCATGCATTTTATGCATTGGTAAAAGCACTATGATGAAAAGTGTGATATGTTTTCAGGTATCTCCTATACTAATAGAGCCACATGCTCACCGGTTTGCCACATGATGTAGGCCTATGGACTGAACAAGAAACCACCAAAAATTTTAACCAGTCATCGTTCTCACAACACTGAGGACCAGTCATTCGAAATGACTTCTCCATGCATTTTATGCATTGGTAAAAGCACTATGATGAAAAGTGTGATATGTTTTCAGGTATCTCCTATACTAATAGAGCCACATGCTCACCGGTTTGCCACATGATGTAGGCCTATGGACTGAACAAGAAACCACCAATAATTTTAACCAGTCATCGTTCTCACAACACTGAGGACCAGTCATTCGAAATGACTTCTCCATGCATTTTATGCATTGGTAAAAGCACTATGATGAAAAGTGTGATATGTTTTCAGGTATCTCCTATACTAATAGAGCCACATGCTCACCGGTTTGCCACATGATGTAGGCCTATGGACTGAACAAGAAACCACCAAAAATTTTAACCAGTCATCGTTCTCACAACACTGAGGACCAGTCATTCGAAATGACTTCTCCATGCATTTTATGCATTGGTAAAAGCACTATGATGAAAAGTGTGATATGTTTTCAGGTATCTCCTATACTAATAGAGCCACATGCTCACCGGTTTGCCACATGATCCTATGGACTGAACAAGAAACCACCAAAATTTTAACCAGTCATTGTTCTCACAACACTGAGGACCAGTCATTCGAAATTACTTCTCCATGCATTTTATGCATTGGTAAAAGCACTATGATGAAAAGTGTGATATGTTTTCAGGTATCTCCTATACTAATAGAGCCACATGCTCACCGGTTTGCCACATGATGTAGGCCTATGGACTGAACAAGAAACCACCAAAAAATTTTAACCAGTCATCGTTCTCACAACACTGAGGACCAGTCATTCGAAATGACTTCTCCATGCATTTTATGCATTGGTAAAAGCACTATGATGAAAAGTGTGATATGTTTTCAGGTATCTCCTATACTAATAGAGCCACATACTCACCGGTTGCCACATGATGTAGGCCTATGGACTGAACAAGAAACCACCAAAAATTTTAACCAGTCATCGTTCTCACAACACTGAGGACCAGTCATTCGAAATGACTTCTCCATGCATTTTATGCATTGGTAAGAGCACTATGATGAAAAGTGTGATATGTTTTCAGGTATCTCCTATACTAATAGAGCCACATGCTCACCGGTTTGCCACATGATGTAGGCCTATGGACTGAACAAGAAACCACCAAAAATTTTAACCAGTCATCGTTCTCACAACACTGAGGACCAGTCATTCGAAATGACTTCTCCATGCATTTTATGCATTGGTAAAAGCACTATGATGAAAAGTGTGATATGTTTTCAGGTATCTCCTATACTAATAGAGCCACATGCTCACCGGTTTGCCACATGATGTAGGCCTATGGACTGAACAAGAAACCACCAAAAATTTTAACCAGTCATCGTTCTCACAACACTGAGGACCAGTCATTCGAAATGACTTCTCCATGCATTTTATGCATTGGTAAAAGCACTATGATGAAAAGTGTGAGTGTGATATGTTTTCAGGTATCTCCTATACTAATAGAGCCACATGCTCACCGGTTTGCCACATGATGTAGGCCTATGGAACTGAACAAGAAACCACCTAAAATTTTAACCAGTCATCGTTCTCACAACACTGAGGACCAGTCATTCGAAATGACTTCTCCATGCATTTTATGCATTGGTAAAAGCACTATGATGAAAAGTGTGATATGTTTTCAGGTATCTCCTATACTAATAGAGCCACATGCTCACCGGTTTGCCACATGATGTAGGCCTATGGACTGAACAAGAAACCACCAAAAATTTTAACCAGTCATCGTTCTCACAACACTGAGGACCAGTCATTCGAAATGACTTCTCCATGCATTTTATGCATTGGTAAAAGCACTATGATGAAAAGTGTGATATGTTTTCAGGTATCTCCTATACTAATAGAGCCACATGCTCACCGGTTTGCCACATGATGTAGGCCTATGGACTGAACAAGAAACCACCAAAAATTTTAACCAGTCATCGTTCTCACAACACTGAGGACCAGTCATTCGAAATGACTTCTCCATGCATTTTATGCATTGGTAAAAGCACTATGATGAAAAGTGTGATATGTTTTCAGGTATCTCCTATACTAATAGAGCCACATGCTCACCGGTTTGCCACATGATGTAGGCCTATGGACTGAACAAGAAACCACCAAAAATTTTAACCAGTCATCGTTCTCACAACACTGAGGACCAGTCATTCGAAATGACTTCTCCATGCATTTTATGCATTGGTAAAAGCACTATGATGAAAAGTGTGATATGTTTTCAGGTATCTCCTATACTAATAGAGCCACATGCTCACCGGTTTGCCACATGATGTAGGCCTATGGACTGAACAAGAAACCACCAAAAATTTTAACCAGTCATCGTTCTCACAACACTGAGGACCAGTCATTCGAAATGACTTCTCCATGCATTTTATGCATTGGTAAAAGCACTATGATGAAAAGTGTGATATGTTTTCAGGTATCTCCTATACTAATAGAGCCACATGCTCACCGGTTTGCCACATGATGTAGGCCTATGGACTGAACAAGAAACCACCAAAAATTTTAACCAGTCATCGTTCTCACAACACTGAGGACCAGTCATTCGAAATGACTTCTCCATGCATTTTATGCATTGGTAAAAGCACTATGATGAAAAGTGTGATATGTTTTCAGGTATCTCCTATACTAATAGAGCCACATGCTCACCGGTTTGCCACATGATGTAGGCCTATGGACTGAACAAGAAACCACCAAAAATTTTAACCAGTCATCGTTCTCACAACACTGAGGACCAGTCATTCGAAATGACTTCTCCATGCATTTTATGCATTGGTAAAAGCACTATGATGAAAAGTGTGATATGTTTTCAGGTATCTCCTATACTAATAGAGCCACATGCTCACCGGTTTGCCACATGATGTAGGCCTATGGACTGAACAAGAAACCACCAAAAATTTTAACCAGTCATCGTTCTCACAACACTGAGGACCAGTCATTCGAAATGACTTCTCCATGCATTTTATGCATTGGTAAAAGCACTATGATGAAAAGTGTGATATGTTTTCAGGTATCTCCTATACTAATAGAGCCACATGCTCACCGGTTTGCCACATGATGTAGGCCTATGGACTGAACAAGAAACCACCAAAAATTTTAACCAGTCATCGTTCTCACAACACTGAGGACCAGTCATTCGAAATGACTTCTCCATGCATTTTATGCATTGGTAAAAGCACTATGATGAAAAGTGTGATATGTTTTCAGGTATCTCCTATACTAATAGAGCCACATGCTCACCGGTTTGCCACATGATGTAGGCCTATGGACTGAACAAGAAACCACCAAAAATTTTAACCAGTCATCGTTCTCACAACACTGAGGACCAGTCATTCGAAATGACTTCTCCATGCATTTTATGCATTGGTAAAAGCACTATGATGAAAAGTGTGATATGTTTTCAGGTATCTCCTATACTAATAGAGCCACATGCTCACGCGGTTTGCCACATGATGTAGGCCTATGGAGCTGAACAAGAAACCACCAAAAATTTTAACCAGTCATCGTTCTCACAACACTGAGGACCAGTCATTCGAAATGACTTCTCCATGCATTTTATGCATTGGTAAAAGCACTATGATGAAAAGTGTGATATGTTTTCAGGTATCTCCTATACTAATAGAGCCACATGCTCACCGGTTTGCCACATGATGTAGGCCTATGGACTGAACAAGAAACCACCAAAAATTTTAACCAGTCATCGTTCTCACAACACTGAGGACCAGTCATTCGAAATGACTTCTCCATGCATTTTATGCATTGGTAAAAGCACTATGATGAAAAGTGTGATATGTTTTCAGGTATCTCCTATACTAATAGAGCCACATGCTCACCGGTTTGCCACATGATGTAGGCCTATGGACTGAACAAGAAACCACCAAAAATTTTAACCAGTCATCGTTCTCACAACACTGAGGACCAGTCATTCGAAATGACTTCTCCATGCATTTTATGCATTGGTAAAAGCACTATGATGAAAAGTGTGATATGTTTTCAGGTATCTCCTATACTAATAGAGCCACATGCTCACCGGTTTGCCACATGATGTAGGCCTATGGACTGAACAAGAAACCACCAAAAATTTTAACCAGTCATCGTTCTCACAACACTGAGGACCAGTCATTCGAAATGACTTCTCCATGCATTTTATGCATTGGTAAAAGCACTATGATGAAAAGTGTGATATGTTTTCAGGTATCTCCTATACTAATAGAGCCACATGCTCACCGGTTTGCCACATGATGTAGGCCTATGGACTGAACAAGAAACCACCAAAAATTTTAACCAGTCATCGTTCTCACAACACTGAGGACCAGTCATTCGAAATGACTTCTCCATGCATTTTATGCATTGGTAAAAGCACTATGATGAAAAGTGTGATATGTTTTCAGGTATCTCCTATACTAATAGAGCCACATGCTCACCGGTTTGCCACATGATGTAGGCCTATGGACTGAACAAGAAACCACCAAAAATTTTAACCAGTCATCGTTCTCACAACACTGAGGACCAGTCATTCGAAATGACTTCTCCATGCATTTTATGCATTGGTAAAAGCACTATGATGAAAAGTGTGATATGTTTTCAGGTATCTCCTATACTAATAGAGCCACATGCTCACCGGTTTGCCACATGATGTAGGCCTATGGACTGAACAAGAAACCACCAAAAATTTTAACCAGTCATCGTTCTCACAACACTGAGGACCAGTCATTCGAAATGACTTCTCCATGCATTTTATGCATTGGTAAAAGCACTATGATGAAAAGTGTGATATGTTTTCAGGTATCTCCTATACTAATAGAGCCACATGCTCACCGGTTTGCCACATGATGTAGGCCTATGGACTGAACAAGAAACCACCAAAAATTTTAACCAGTCATCGTTCTCACAACACTGAGGACCAGTCATTCGAAATGACTTCTCCATGCATTTTATGCATTGGTAAAAGCACTATGATGAAAAGTGTGATATGTTTTCAGGTATCTCCTATACTAATAGAGCCACATGCTCACCGGTTTGCCACATGATGTAGGCCTATGGACTGAACAAGAAACCACCAAAAATTTTAACCAGTCATCGTTCTCACAACACTGAGGACCAGTCATTCGAAATGACTTCTCCATGCATTTTATGCATTGGTAAAAGCACTATGATGAAAAGTGTGATATGTTTTCAGGTATCTCCTATACTAATAGAGCCACATGCTCACCGGTTTGCCACATGATGTAGGCCTATGGACTGAACAAGAAACCACCAAAAATTTTAACCAGTCATCGTTCTCACAACACTGAGGACCAGTCATTCGAAATGACTTCTCCATGCATTTTATGCATTGGTAAAAGCACTATGATGAAAAGTGTGATATGTTTTCAGGTATCTCCTATACTAATAGAGCCACATGCTCACCGGTTTGCCACATGATGTAGGCCTATGGACTGAACAAGAAACCACCAAAAATTTTAACCAGTCATCGTTCTCACAACACTGAGGACCAGTCATTCGAAATGACTTCTCCATGCATTTTATGCATTGGTAAAAGCACTATGATGAAAAGTGTGATATGTTTTCAGGTATCTCCTATACTAATAGAGCCACATGCTCACCGGTTTGCCACATGATGTAGGCCTATGGACTGAACAAGAAACCACCAAAAATTTTAACCAGTCATCGTTCTCACAACACTGAGGACCAGTCATTCGAAATGACTTCTCCATGCATTTTATGCATTGGTAAAAGCACTATGATGAAAAGTGTGATATGTTTTCAGGTATCTCCTATACTAATAGAGCCACATGCTCACCGGTTTGCCACATGATGTAGGCCTATGGACTGAACAAGAAACCACCAAAAATTTTAACCAGTCATCGTTCTCACAACACTGAGGACCAGTCATTCGAAATGACTTCTCCATGCATTTTATGCATTGGTAAAAGCACTATGATGAAAAGTGTGATATGTTTTCAGGTATCTCCTATACTAATAGAGCCACATGCTCACCGGTTTGCCACATGATGTAGGCCTATGGACTGAACAAGAAACCACCAAAAATTTTAACCAGTCATCGTTCTCACAACACTGAGGACCAGTCATTCGAAATGACTTCTCCATGCATTTTATGCATTGGTAAAAGCACTATGATGAAAAGTGTGATATGTTTTCAGGTATCTCCTATACTAATAGAGCCACATGCTCACCGGTTTGCCACATGATGTAGGCCTATGGACTGAACAAGAAACCACCAAAAATTTTAACCAGTCATCGTTCTCACAACACTGAGGACCAGTCATTCGAAATGACTTCTCCATGCATTTTATGCATTGGTAAAAGCACTATGATGAAAAGTGTGATATGTTTTCAGGTATCTCCTATACTAATAGAGCCACATGCTCACCGGTTTGCCACATGATGTAGGCCTATGGACTGAACAAGAAACCACCAAAAATTTTAACCAGTCATCGTTCTCACAACACTGAGGACCAGTCATTCGAAATGACTTCTCCATGCATTTTATGCATTGGTAAAAGCACTATGATGAAAAGTGTGATATGTTTTCAGGTATCTCCTATACTAATAGAGCCACATGCTCACCGGTTTGCCACATGATGTAGGCCTATGGACTGAACAAGAAACCACCAAAAATTTTAACCAGTCATCGTTCTCACAACACTGAGGACCAGTCATTCGAAATGACTTCTCCATGCATTTTATGCATTGGTAAAAGCACTATGATGAAAAGTGTGATATGTTTTCAGGTATCTCCTATACTAATAGAGCCACATGCTCACCGGTTTGCCACATGATGTAGGCCTATGGACTGAACAAGAAACCACCAAAAATTTTAACCAGTCATCGTTCTCACAACACTGAGGACCAGTCATTCGAAATGACTTCTCCATGCATTTTATGCATTGGTAAAAGCACTATGATGAAAAGTGTGATATGTTTTCAGGTATCTCCTATACTAATAGAGCCACATGCTCACCGGTTTGCCACATGATGTAGGCCTATGGACTGAACAAGAAACCACCAAAAATTTTAACCAGTCATCGTTCTCACAACACTGAGGACCAGTCATTCGAAATGACTTCTCCATGCATTTTATGCATTGGTAAAAGCACTATGATGAAAAGTGTGATATGTTTTCAGGTATCTCCTATACTAATAGAGCCACATGCTCACCGGTTTGCCACATGATGTAGGCCTATGGACTGAACAAGAAACCACCAAAAATTTTAACCAGTCATCGTTCTCACAACACTGAGGACCAGTCATTCGAAATGACTTCTCCATGCATTTTATGCATTGGTAAAAGCACTATGATGAAAAGTGTGATATGTTTTCAGGTATCTCCTATACTAATAGAGCCACATGCTCACCGGTTTGCCACATGATGTAGGCCTATGGACTGAACAAGAAACCACCAAAAATTTTAACCAGTCATCGTTCTCACAACACTGAGGACCAGTCATTCGAAATGACTTCTCCATGCATTTTATGCATTGGTAAAAGCACTATGATGAAAAGTGTGATATGTTTTCAGGTATCTCCTATACTAATAGAGCCACATGCTCACCGGTTTGCCACATGATGTAGGCCTATGGACTGAACAAGAAACCACCAAAAATTTTAACCAGTCATCGTTCTCACAACACTGAGGACCAGTCATTCGAAATGACTTCTCCATGCATTTTATGCATTGGTAAAAGCACTATGATGAAAAGTGTGATATGTTTTCAGGTATCTCCTATACTAATAGAGCCACATGCTCACCGGTTTGCCACATGATGTAGGCCTATGGACTGAACAAGAAACCACCAAAAATTTTAACCAGTCATCGTTCTCACAACACTGAGGACCAGTCATTCGAAATGACTTCTCCATGCATTTTATGCATTGGTAAAAGCACTATGATGAAAAGTGTGATATGTTTTCAGGTATCTCCTATACTAATAGAGCCACATGCTCACCGGTTTGCCACATGATGTAGGCCTATGGACTGAACAAGAAACCACCAAAAATTTTAACCAGTCATCGTTCTCACAACACTGAGGACCAGTCATTCGAAATGACTTCTCCATGCATTTTATGCATTGGTAAAAGCACTATGATGAAAAGTGTGATATGTTTTCAGGTATCTCCTATACTAATAGAGCCACATGCTCACCGGTTTGCCACATGATGTAGGCCTATGGACTGAACAAGAAACCACCAAAAATTTTAACCAGTCATCGTTCTCACAACACTGAGGACCAGTCATTCGAAATGACTTCTCCATGCATTTTATGCATTGGTAAAAGCACTATGATGAAAAGTGTGATATGTTTTCAGGTATCTCCTATACTAATAGAGCCACATGCTCACCGGTTTGCCACATGATGTAGGCCTATGGACTGAACAAGAAGAACCACCAAACATTTTAACCAGTCATCGTTCTCACAACACTGAGGACCAGTCATTCGAAATGACTTCTCCATGCATTTTATGCATTGGTAAAAGCACTATGATGAAAAGTGTGATATGTTTTCAGGTATCTCCTATACTAATAGAGCCACATGCTCACCGGTTTGCCACATGATGTAGGCCTATGGACTGAACGAAACCACCAAAAATTTTAACCAGTCATCGTTCTCACAACACTGAGGACCAGTCATTCGAAATGACTTCTCCATGCATTTTATGCATTGGTAAAAGCACTATGATGAAAAGTGTGATATGTTTTCAGGTATCTCCTATACTAATAGAGCCACATGCTCACCGGTTTGCCACATGATGTAGGCCTATGGACTGAACAAGAAACCACCAAAAATTTTAACCAGTCATCGTTCTCACAACACTGAGGACCAGTCATTCGAAATGACTTCTCCATGCATTTTATGCATTGGTAAAAGCACTATGATGAAAAGTGTGATATGTTTTCAGGTATCTCCTATACTAATAGAGCCACATGCTCACCGGTTTGCCACATGATGTAGGCCTATGGACTGAACAAGAAACCACCAAAAATTTTAACCAGTCATCGTTCTCACAACACTGAGGACCAGTCATTCGAAATGACTTCTCCATGCATTTTATGCATTGGTAAAAGCACTATGATGAAAAGTGTGATATGTTTTCAGGTATCTCCTATACTAATAGAGCCACATGCTCACCGGTTTGCCACATGATGTAGGCCTATGGACTGAACAAGAAACCACCAAAAATTTTAACCAGTCATCGTTCTCACAACACTGAGGACCAGTCATTCGAAATGACTTCTCCATGCATTTTATGCATTGGTAAAAGCACTATGATGAAAAGTGTGATATGTTTTCAGGTATCTCCTATACTAATAGAGCCACATGCTCACCGGTTTGCCACATGATGTAGGCCTATGGACTGAACAAGAAACCACCAAAAATTTTAACCAGTCATCGTTCTCACAACACTGAGGACCAGTCATTCGAAATGACTTCTCCATGCATTTTATGCATTGGTAAAAGCACTATGATGAAAAGTGTGATATGTTTTCAGGTATCTCCTATACTAATAGAGCCACATGCTCACCGGTTTGCCACATGATGTAGGCCTATGGACTGAACAAGAAACCACCAAAAATTTTAACCAGTCATCGTTCTCACAACACTGAGGACCAGTCATTCGAAATGACTTCTCCATGCATTTTATGCATTGGTAAAAGCACTATGATGAAAAGTGTGATATGTTTTCAGGTATCTCCTATACTAATAGAGCCACATGCTCACCGGTTTGCCACATGATGTAGGCCTATGGACTGAACAAGAAACCACCAAAAATTTTAACCAGTCATCGTTCTCACAACACTGAGGACCAGTCATTCGAAATGACTTCTCCATGCATTTTATGCATTGGTAAAAGCACTATGATGAAAAGTGTGATATGTTTTCAGGTATCTCCTATACTAATAGAGCCACATGCTCACCGGTTTGCCACATGATGTAGGCCTATGGACTGAACAAGAAACCACCAAAAATTTTAACCAGTCATCGTTCTCACAACACTGAGGACCAGTCATTCGAAATGACTTCTCCATGCATTTTATGCATTGGTAAAAGCACTATGATGAAAAGTGTGATATGTTTTCAGGTATCTCCTATACTAATAGAGCCACATGCTCACCGGTTTGCCACATGATGTAGGCCTATGGACTGAACAAGAAACCACCAAAAATTTTAACCAGTCATCGTTCTCACAACACTGAGGACCAGTCATTCGAAATGACTTCTCCATGCATTTTATGCATTGGTAAAAGCACTATGATGAAAAGTGTGATATGTTTTCAGGTATCTCCTATACTAATAGAGCCACATGCTCACCGGTTTGCCACATGATGTAGGCCTATGGACTGAACAAGAAACCACCAAAAATTTTAACCAGTCATCGTTCTCACAACACTGAGGACCAGTCATTCGAAATGACTTCTCCATGCATTTTATGCATTGGTAAAAGCACTATGATGAAAAGTGTGATATGTTTTCAGGTATCTCCTATACTAATAGAGCCACATGCTCACCGGTTTGCCACATGATGTAGGCCTATGGACTGAACAAGAAACCACCAAAAATTTTAACCAGTCATCGTTCTCACAACACTGAGGACCAGTCATTCGAAATGACTTCTCCATGCATTTTATGCATTGGTAAAAGCACTATGATGAAAAGTGTGATATGTTTTCAGGTATCTCCTATACTAATAGAGCCACATGCTCACCGGTTTGCCACATGATGTAGGCCTATGGACTGAACAAGAAACCACCAAAAATTTTAACCAGTCATCGTTCTCACAACACTGAGGACCAGTCATTCGAAATGACTTCTCCATGCATTTTATGCATTGGTAAAAGCACTATGATGAAAAGTGTGATATGTTTTCAGGTATCTCCTATACTAATAGAGCCACATGCTCACCGGTTTGCCACATGATGTAGGCCTATGGACTGAACAAGAAACCACCAAAAATTTTAACCAGTCATCGTTCTCACAACACTGAGGACCAGTCATTCGAAATGACTTCTCCATGCATTTTATGCATTGGTAAAAGCACTATGATGAAAAGTGTGATATGTTTTCAGGTATCTCCTATACTAATAGAGCCACATGCTCACCGGTTTGCCACATGATGTAGGCCTATGGACTGAACAAGAAACCACCAAAAATTTTAACCAGTCATCGTTCTCACAACACTGAGGACCAGTCATTCGAAATGACTTCTCCATGCATTTTATGCATTGGTAAAAGCACTATGATGAAAAGTGTGATATGTTTTCAGGTATCTCCTATACTAATAGAGCCACATGCTCACCGGTTTGCCACATGATGTAGGCCTATGGACTGAACAAGAAACCACCAAAAATTTTAACCAGTCATCGTTCTCACAACACTGAGGACCAGTCATTCGAAATGACTTCTCCATGCATTTTATGCATTGGTAAAAGCACTATGATGAAAAGTGTGATATGTTTTCAGGTATCTCCTATACTAATAGAGCCACATGCTCACCGGTTTGCCACATGATGTAGGCCTATGGACTGAACAAGAAACCACCAAAAATTTTAACCAGTCATCGTTCTCACAACACTGAGGACCAGTCATTCGAAATGACTTCTCCATGCATTTTATGCATTGGTAAAAGCACTATGATGAAAAGTGTGATATGTTTTCAGGTATCTCCTATACTAATAGAGCCACATGCTCACCGGTTTGCCACATGATGTAGGCCTATGGACTGAACAAGAAACCACCAAAAATTTTAACCAGTCATCGTTCTCACAACACTGAGGACCAGTCATTCGAAATGACTTCTCCATGCATTTTATGCATTGGTAAAAGCACTATGATGAAAAGTGTGATATGTTTTCAGGTATCTCCTATACTAATAGAGCCACATGCTCACCGGTTTGCCACATGATGTAGGCCTATGGACTGAACAAGAAACCACCAAAAATTTTAACCAGTCATCGTTCTCACAACACTGAGGACCAGTCATTCGAAATGACTTCTCCATGCATTTTATGCATTGGTAAAAGCACTATGATGAAAAGTGTGATATGTTTTCAGGTATCTCCTATACTAATAGAGCCACATGCTCACCGGTTTGCCACATGATGTAGGCCTATGGACTGAACAAGAAACCACCAAAAATTTTAACCAGTCATCGTTCTCACAACACTGAGGACCAGTCATTCGAAATGACTTCTCCATGCATTTTATGCATTGGTAAAAGCACTATGATGAAAAGTGTGATATGTTTTCAGGTATCTCCTATACTAATAGAGCCACATGCTCACCGGTTTGCCACATGATGTAGGCCTATGGACTGAACAAGAAACCACCAAAAATTTTAACCAGTCATCGTTCTCACAACACTGAGGACCAGTCATTCGAAATGACTTCTCCATGCATTTTATGCATTGGTAAAAGCACTATGATGAAAAGTGTGATATGTTTTCAGGTATCTCCTATACTAATAGAGCCACATGCTCACCGGTTTGCCACATGATGTAGGCCTATGGACTGAACAAGAAACCACCAAAAATTTTAACCAGTCATCGTTCTCACAACACTGAGGACCAGTCATTCGAAATGACTTCTCCATGCATTTTATGCATTGGTAAAAGCACTATGATGAAAAGTGTGATATGTTTTCAGGTATCTCCTATACTAATAGAGCCACATGCTCACCGGTTTGCCACATGATGTAGGCCTATGGACTGAACAAGAAACCACCAAAAATTTTAACCAGTCATCGTTCTCACAACACTGAGGACCAGTCATTCGAAATGACTTCTCCATGCATTTTATGCATTGGTAAAAGCACTATGATGAAAAGTGTGATATGTTTTCAGGTATCTCCTATACTAATAGAGCCACATGCTCACCGGTTTGCCACATGATGTAGGCCTATGGACTGAACAAGAAACCACCAAAAATTTTAACCAGTCATCGTTCTCACAACACTGAGGACCAGTCATTCGAAATGACTTCTCCATGCATTTTATGCATTGGTAAAAGCACTATGATGAAAAGTGTGATATGTTTTCAGGTATCTCCTATACTAATAGAGCCACATGCTCACCGGTTTGCCACATGATGTAGGCCTATGGACTGAACAAGAAACCACCAAAAATTTTAACCAGTCATCGTTCTCACAACACTGAGGACCAGTCATTCGAAATGACTTCTCCATGCATTTTATGCATTGGTAAAAGCACTATGATGAAAAGTGTGATATGTTTTCAGGTATCTCCTATACTAATAGAGCCACATGCTCACCGGTTTGCCACATGATGTAGGCCTATGGACTGAACAAGAAACCACCAAAAATTTTAACCAGTCATCGTTCTCACAACACTGAGGACCAGTCATTCGAAATGACTTCTCCATGCATTTTATGCATTGGTAAAAGCACTATGATGAAAAGTGTGATATGTTTTCAGGTATCTCCTATACTAATAGAGCCACATGCTCACCGGTTTGCCACATGATGTAGGCCTATGGACTGAACAAGAAACCACCAAAAATTTTAACCAGTCATCGTTCTCACAACACTGAGGACCAGTCATTCGAAATGACTTCTCCATGCATTTTATGCATTGGTAAAAGCACTATGATGAAAAGTGTGATATGTTTTCAGGTATCTCCTATACTAATAGAGCCACATGCTCACCGGTTTGCCACATGATGTAGGCCTATGGACTGAACAAGAAACCACCAAAAATTTTAACCAGTCATCGTTCTCACAACACTGAGGACCAGTCATTCGAAATGACTTCTCCATGCATTTTATGCATTGGTAAAAGCACTATGATGAAAAGTGTGATATGTTTTCAGGTATCTCCTATACTAATAGAGCCACATGCTCACCGGTTTGCCACATGATGTAGGCCTATGGACTGAACAAGAAACCACCAAAAATTTTAACCAGTCATCGTTCTCACAACACTGAGGACCAGTCATTCGAAATGACTTCTCCATGCATTTTATGCATTGGTAAAAGCACTATGATGAAAAGTGTGATATGTTTTCAGGTATCTCCTATACTAATAGAGCCACATGCTCACCGGTTTGCCACATGATGTAGGCCTATGGACTGAACAAGAAACCACCAAAAATTTTAACCAGTCATCGTTCTCACAACACTGAGGACCAGTCATTCGAAATGACTTCTCCATGCATTTTATGCATTGGTAAAAGCACTATGATGAAAAGTGTGATATGTTTTCAGGTATCTCCTATACTAATAGAGCCACATGCTCACCGGTTTGCCACATGATGTAGGCCTATGGACTGAACAAGAAACCACCAAAAATTTTAACCAGTCATCGTTCTCACAACACTGAGGACCAGTCATTCGAAATGACTTCTCCATGCATTTTATGCATTGGTAAAAGCACTATGATGAAAAGTGTGATATGTTTTCAGGTATCTCCTATACTAATAGAGCCACATGCTCACCGGTTTGCCACATGATGTAGGCCTATGGACTGAACAAGAAACCACCAAAAATTTTAACCAGTCATCGTTCTCACAACACTGAGGACCAGTCATTCGAAATGACTTCTCCATGCATTTTATGCATTGGTAAAAGCACTATGATGAAAAGTGTGATATGTTTTCAGGTATCTCCTATACTAATAGAGCCACATGCTCACCGGTTTGCCACATGATGTAGGCCTATGGACTGAACAAGAAACCACCAAAAATTTTAACCAGTCATCGTTCTCACAACACTGAGGACCAGTCATTCGAAATGACTTCTCCATGCATTTTATGCATTGGTAAAAGCACTATGATGAAAAGTGTGATATGTTTTCAGGTATCTCCTATACTAATAGAGCCACATGCTCACCGGTTTGCCACATGATGTAGGCCTATGGACTGAACAAGAAACCACCAAAAATTTTAACCAGTCATCGTTCTCACAACACTGAGGACCAGTCATTCGAAATGACTTCTCCATGCATTTTATGCATTGGTAAAAGCACTATGATGAAAAGTGTGATATGTTTTCAGGTATCTCCTATACTAATAGAGCCACATGCTCACCGGTTTGCCACATGATGTAGGCCTATGGACTGAACAAGAAACCACCAAAAATTTTAACCAGTCATCGTTCTCACAACACTGAGGACCAGTCATTCGAAATGACTTCTCCATGCATTTTATGCATTGGTAAAAGCACTATGATGAAAAGTGTGATATGTTTTCAGGTATCTCCTATACTAATAGAGCCACATGCTCACCGGTTTGCCACATGATGTAGGCCTATGGACTGAACAAGAAACCACCAAAAATTTTAACCAGTCATCGTTCTCACAACACTGAGGACCAGTCATTCGAAATGACTTCTCCATGCATTTTATGCATTGGTAAAAGCACTATGATGAAAAGTGTGATATGTTTTCAGGTATCTCCTATACTAATAGAGCCACATGCTCACCGGTTTGCCACATGATGTAGGCCTATGGACTGAACAAGAAACCACCAAAAATTTTAACCAGTCATCGTTCTCACAACACTGAGGACCAGTCATTCGAAATGACTTCTCCATGCATTTTATGCATTGGTAAAAGCACTATGATGAAAAGTGTGATATGTTTTCAGGTATCTCCTATACTAATAGAGCCACATGCTCACCGGTTTGCCACATGATGTAGGCCTATGGACTGAACAAGAAACCACCAAAAATTTTAACCAGTCATCGTTCTCACAACACTGAGGACCAGTCATTCGAAATGACTTCTCCATGCATTTTATGCATTGGTAAAAGCACTATGATGAAAAGTGTGATATGTTTTCAGGTATCTCCTATACTAATAGAGCCACATGCTCACCGGTTTGCCACATGATGTAGGCCTATGGACTGAACAAGAAACCACCAAAAATTTTAACCAGTCATCGTTCTCACAACACTGAGGACCAGTCATTCGAAATGACTTCTCCATGCATTTTATGCATTGGTAAAAGCACTATGATGAAAAGTGTGATATGTTTTCAGGTATCTCCTATACTAATAGAGCCACATGCTCACCGGTTTGCCACATGATGTAGGCCTATGGACTGAACAAGAAACCACCAAAAATTTTTAACCAGTCATCGTTCTCACAACACTGAGGACCAGTCATTCGAAATGACTTCTCCATGCATTTTATGCATTGGTAAAAGCACTATGATGAAAAGTGTGATATGTTTTCAGGTATCTCCTATACTAATAGAGCCACATGCTCACCGGTTTGCCACATGATGTAGGCCTATGGACTGAACAAGAAACCACCAAAAATTTTAACCAGTCATCGTTCTCACAACACTGAGGACCAGTCATTCGAAATGACTTCTCCATGCATTTTATGCATTGGTAAAAGCACTATGATGAAAAGTGTGATAAGTTTTCAGGGTATCTCCTATACTAATAGAGCCACATGCTCACCGGTTTGCCACATGATGTAGGCCTATGGACTGAACAAGAAACCACCAAAAATTTTAACCAGTCATCGTTCTCACAACACTGAGGACCAGTCATTCGAAATGACTTCTCCATGCATTTTATGCATTGGTAAAAGCACTATGATGAAAAGTGTGATATGTTTTCAGGTATCTCCTATACTAATAGAGCCACATGCTCACCGGTTTGCCACATGATGTAGGCCTATGGACTGAACAAGAAACCACCAAAAATTTTAACCAGTCATCGTTCTCACAACACTGAGGACCAGTCATTCGAATTGACTTCTCCATGCATTTTATGCATTGGTAAAAGCACTATGATGAAAAGTGTGATATGTTTTCAGGTATCTCCTATACTAATAGAGCCACATGCTCACGGTTTGCCACATGATGTAGGCCTATGGACTGAACAAGAAACCACCAAAAATTTTAACCAGTCATCGTTCTCACAACACTGAGACCAGTCATTCGAAATGACTTCTCCATGCATTTTATGCATTGTAAAAGCACTATGATGAAAAGTGTGATATGTTTTCAGGTATCTCCTATACTAATAGAGCCACATGCTCACCGTTTGCCACATGATGTAGGCCTATGGACTGAACAAGAAAACCACCAAAATTCTTTAACCAGTCATCGTTCTCACAACACTGAGGACCAGGTCATTCGAAATGACTTCTCCATGCATTTTATGCATTGGTAAAAGCACTATGATGAAAAGTGTGATATGTTTTCAGGTATCTCCTATACTAATAGAGCCACATGCTCACCGGTTTGCCACATGATGTAGGCCTATGGACTGAACACAGAAACCACCAAAAATTTTAACACCAGTCATCGTTCTCACAACACTGAGGACCAGTCATTCGAAATGACTTCTCCATGCATTTTATGCATTGGTAAAAGCACTATGATGAAAAGTGTGATATGTTTTCAGGTATCGCTCGCTATACTAATAGAGCCACATGCTCACCGGTTTTGCCACATGATGTAGGCTATGGACTGAACAAGAAACCACCAAAAATTTTAACCAGTCATCGTTCTCACAACACTGAGGACCAGTCATTCGAAATGACTTCTCCATGCATTTTATGCATTGGTAAAAGCACTATGATGAAAAGTGTGATATGTTTTCAGGTATCTCCTATACTAATAGAGCCACATGCTCACCGGTTTGCCACATGATGTAGGCCTATGGACTGAACAAGAAACCACCAAAAATTTTAAACCAGTCATCGTTCTCACAACCACTGAGGACCAGTTCATTCGAAATGACTTCTCCATGCATTTTGCATTGGTAAAAGCACTATGATGAAAAGTGTGATATGTTTTCAGGTATCTCCTATACTAATAGAGCCACATGCTCACCGGTTTGCCACATGATGTAGGCCTATGGACTGAACAAGAAACCACCAAAAATTTTAACCAGTCATCGTTCTCACAACACTGAGGACCAGTCATTCGAAATGACTTCTCCATGCATTTTATGCATTGGTAAAAGCACTATGATGAAAAGTGTGATATGTTTTCAGGTATCTCCTATACTAATAGAGCCACATGCTCACACGGTTTGCCACATGACTGTAGGCCTATGGACTGAACAAGAAACCACCAAAAATTTTAACCAGTCATCGTTCTCACAACACTGAGGACCAGTCATTCGAAATGACTTCTCCATGCATTTTATGCATTGGTAAAAGCACTATGATGAAAAGTGTGATATGTTTTCTGGTATACTCCTATAGCTAAACTAGAGCCACATGCTCACGCGGTTTGCCACATGATGTAGGCCTATGGACTGAACAAGAAAACCACCAAAAATTCTTAACCAGTCATCGTTCTCACAACACTGAGGACCAGTCATTCGAAATGACTTCTCCATGCATTTTATGCATTGGTAAAAGCACTATGATGAAAAGTGTGATATGTTTTCAGGTATCTCCTATACTAATAGAGCCACATGCTCACCGGTTTGCCACATGATGTAGGCCTATGGACTGAACAAGAAACCACCAAAAATTTTAACCAGTCATCGTTCTCACAACACTGAGGACCAGTCATTCGAAATGACTTCTCCATGCATTTTATGCATTGGTAAAAGCACTATGATGAAAAGTGTGATATGTTTTCAGGTATCTCCTATACTAATAGAGCCACATGCTCACCGGTTTGCCACATGATGTAGGCCTATGGACTGAACAAGAAACCACCAAAAATTTTAACCAGTCATCGTTCTCACAACACTGAGGACCAGAGTCATTCGAAATGACTTCTCCATGCATTTTATGCATTGGTAAAAGCACTATGATGAAAAGTGTGATATGTTTTCAGGTATCTCCTATACTAATAGAGCCACATGCTCACCGGTTTGCCACATGATGTAGGCCTATGGACTGAACAAGAAACCACCAAAAATTTTAACCAGTCATCGTTCTCACAACACTGAGGACCAGTCATTCGAAATGACTTCTCCATGCATTTTATGCATTGGTAAAAGCACTATGATGAAAAGTGTGATATGTTTTCAGGTATCTCCTATACTAATAGAGCCACATGCTCACCGGTTTGCCACATGATGTAGGCCTATGGACTGAACAAGAAACCACCAAAAATTTTAACCAGTCATCGTTCTCACAACACTGAGGACCAGTCATTCGAAATGACTTCTCCATGCATTTTATGCATTGGTAAAAGCACTATGATGAAAAGTGTGATATGTTTTCAGGTATCTCCTATACTAATAGAGCCACATGCTCACCGGTTTGCCACATGATGTAGGCCTATGGACTGAACAAGAAACCACCAAAAATTTTAACCAGTCATCGTTCTCACAACACTGAGGACCAGTCATTCGAAATGACTTCTCCATGCATTTTATGCATTGGTAAAAGCACTATGATGAAAAGTGTGATATGTTTTCAGGTATCTCCTATACTAATAGAGCCACATGCTCACCGGTTTGCCACATGATGTAGGCCTATGGACTGAACAAGAAACCACCAAAAATTTTAACCAGTCATCGTTCTCACAACACTGAGGACCAGTCATTCGAAATGACTTCTCCATGCATTTTATGCATTGGTAAAAGCACTATGATGAAAAGTGTGATATGTTTTCAGGTATCTCCTATACTAATAGAGCCACATGCTCACCGGTTTGCCACATGATGTAGGCCTATGGACTGAACAAGAAACCACCAAAAATTTTAACCAGTCATCGTTCTCACAACACTGAGGACCAGTCATTCGAAATGACTTCTCCATGCATTTTATGCATTGGTAAAAGCACTATGATGAAAAGTGTGATATGTTTTCAGGTATCTCCTATACTAATAGAGCCACATGCTCACCGGTTTGCCACATGATGTAGGCCTATGGACTGAACAAGAAACCACCAAAAATTTTAACCAGTCATCGTTCTCACAACACTGAGGACCAGTCATTCGAAATGACTTCTCCATGCATTTTATGCATTGGTAAAAGCACTATGATGAAAAGTGTGATATGTTTTCAGGTATCTCCTATACTAATAGAGCCACATGCTCACCGGTTTGCCACATGATGTAGGCCTATGGACTGAACAAGAAACCACCAAAAATTTACCAGTCATCGTTCTCACAACACTGAGGACCAGTCATTCGAAATGACTTCTCCATGCATTTTATGCATTGGTAAAAGCACTATGATGAAAAGTGTGATATGTTTTCAGGTATCTCCTATACTAATAGAGCCACATGCTCACCGGTTTGCCACATGATGTAGGCCTATGGACTGAACAAGAAACCACCAAAAATTTTAACCAGTCATCGTTCTCACAACACTGAGGACCAGTCATTCGAAATGACTTCTCCATGCATTTTATGCATTGGTAAAAGCACTATGATGAAAAGTGTGATATGTTTTCAGGTATCTCCTATACTAATAGAGCCACATGCTCACCGGTTTGCCACATGATGTAGGCCTATGGACTGAACAAGAAACCACCAAAAATTTTAACCAGTCATCGTTCTCACAACACTGAGGACCAGTCATTCGAAATGACTTCTCCATGCATTTTATGCATTGGTAAAAGCACTATGATGAAAAGTGTGATATGTTTTCAGGTATCTCCTATACTAATAGAGCCACATGCTCACCGGTTTGCCACATGATGTAGGCCTATGGACTGAACAAGAAACCACCAAAAATTTTAACCAGTCATCGTTCTCACAACACTGAGGACCAGTCATTCGAAATGACTTCTCCATGCATTTTATGCATTGGTAAAAGCACTATGATGAAAAGTGTGATATGTTTTCAGGTATCTCCTATACTAATAGAGCCACATGCTCACCGGTTTGCCACATGATGTAGGCCTATGGACTGAACAAGAAACCACCAAAAATTTTAACCAGTCATCGTTCTCACAACACTGAGGACCAGTCATTCGAAATGACTTCTCCATGCATTTTATGCATTGGTAAAAGCACTATGATGAAAAGTGTGATATGTTTTCAGGTATCTCCTATACTAATAGAGCCACATGCTCACCGGTTTGCCACATGATGTAGGCCTATGGACTGAACAAGAAACCACCAAAAATTTTAACCAGTCATCGTTCTCACAACACTGAGGACCAGTCATTCGAAATGACTTCTCCATGCATTTTATGCATTGGTAAAAGCACTATGATGAAAAGTGTGATATGTTTTCAGGTATCTCCTATACTAATAGAGCCACATGCTCACCGGTTTGCCACATGATGTAGGCCTATGGACTGAACAAGAAACCACCAAAAATTTTAACCAGTCATCGTTCTCACAACACTGAGGACCAGTCATTCGAAATGACTTCTCCATGCATTTTATGCATTGGTAAAAGCACTATGATGAAAAGTGTGATATGTTTTCAGGTATCTCCTATACTAATAGAGCCACATGCTCACCGGTTTGCCACATGATGTAGGCCTATGGACTGAACAAGAAACCACCAAAAATTTTAACCAGTCATCGTTCTCACAACACTGAGGACCAGTCATTCGAAATGACTTCTCCATGCATTTTATGCATTGGTAAAAGCACTATGATGAAAAGTGTGATATGTTTTCAGGTATCTCCTATACTAATAGAGCCACATGCTCACCGGTTTGCCACATGATGTAGGCCTATGGACTGAACAAGAAACCACCAAAAATTTTAACCAGTCATCGTTCTCACAACACTGAGGACCAGTCATTCGAAATGACTTCTCCATGCATTTTATGCATTGGTAAAAGCACTATGATGAAAAGTGTGATATGTTTTCAGGTATCTCCTATACTAATAGAGCCACATGCTCACCGGTTTGCCACATGATGTAGGCCTATGGACTGAACAAGAAACCACCAAAAATTTTAACCAGTCATCGTTCTCACAACACTGAGGACCAGTCATTCGAAATGACTTCTCCATGCATTTTATGCATTGGTAAAAGCACTATGATGAAAAGTGTGATATGTTTTCAGGTATCTCCTATACTAATAGAGCCACATGCTCACCGGTTTGCCACATGATGTAGGCCTATGGACTGAACAAGAAACCACCAAAAATTTTAACCAGTCATCGTTCTCACAACACTGAGGACCAGTCATTCGAAATGACTTCTCCATGCATTTTATGCATTGGTAAAAGCACTATGATGAAAAGTGTGATATGTTTTCAGGTATCTCCTATACTAATAGAGCCACATGCTCACCGGTTTGCCACATGATGTAGGCCTATGGACTGAACAAGAAACCACCAAAAATTTTAACCAGTCATCGTTCTCACAACACTGAGGACCAGTCATTCGAAATGACTTCTCCATGCATTTTATGCATTGGTAAAAGCACTATGATGAAAAGTGTGATATGTTTTCAGGTATCTCCTATACTAATAGAGCCACATGCTCACCGGTTTGCCACATGATGTAGGCCTATGGACTGAACAAGAAACCACCAAAAATTTTAACCAGTCATCGTTCTCACAACACTGAGGACCAGTCATTCGAAATGACTTCTCCATGCATTTTATGCATTGGTAAAAGCACTATGATGAAAAGTGTGATATGTTTTCAGGTATCTCCTATACTAATAGAGCCACATGCTCACCGGTTTGCCACATGATGTAGGCCTATGGACTGAACAAGAAACCACCAAAAATTTTAACCAGTCATCGTTCTCACAACACTGAGGACCAGTCATTCGAAATGACTTCTCCATGCATTTTATGCATTGGTAAAAGCACTATGATGAAAAGTGTGATATGTTTTCAGGTATCTCCTATACTAATAGAGCCACATGCTCACCGGTTTGCCACATGATGTAGGCCTATGGACTGAACAAGAAACCACCAAAAATTTTAACCAGTCATCGTTCTCACAACACTGAGGACCAGTCATTCGAAATGACTTCTCCATGCATTTTATGCATTGGTAAAAGCACTATGATGAAAAGTGTGATATGTTTTCAGGTATCTCCTATACTAATAGAGCCACATGCTCACCGGTTTGCCACATGATGTAGGCCTATGGACTGAACAAGAAACCACCAAAAATTTTAACCAGTCATCGTTCTCACAACACTGAGGACCAGTCATTCGAAATGACTTCTCCATGCATTTTATGCATTGGTAAAAGCACTATGATGAAAAGTGTGATATGTTTTCAGGTATCTCCTATACTAATAGAGCCACATGCTCACCGGTTTGCCACATGATGTAGGCCTATGGACTGAACAAGAAACCACCAAAAATTTTAACCAGTCATCGTTCTCACAACACTGAGGACCAGTCATTCGAAATGACTTCTCCATGCATTTTATGCATTGGTAAAAGCACTATGATGAAAAGTGTGATATGTTTTCAGGTATCTCCTATACTAATAGAGCCACATGCTCACCGGTTTGCCACATGATGTAGGCCTATGGACTGAACAAGAAACCACCAAAAATTTTAACCAGTCATCGTTCTCACAACACTGAGGACCAGTCATTCGAAATGACTTCTCCATGCATTTTATGCATTGGTAAAAGCACTATGATGAAAAGTGTGATATGTTTTCAGGTATCTCCTATACTAATAGAGCCACATGCTCACCGGTTTGCCACATGATGTAGGCCTATGGACTGAACAAGAAACCACCAAAAATTTTAACCAGTCATCGTTCTCACAACACTGAGGACCAGTCATTCGAAATGACTTCTCCATGCATTTTATGCATTGGTAAAAGCACTATGATGAAAAGTGTGATATGTTTTCAGGTATCTCCTATACTAATAGAGCCACATGCTCACCGGTTTGCCACATGATGTAGGCCTATGGACTGAACAAGAAACCACCAAAAATTTTAACCAGTCATCGTTCTCACAACACTGAGGACCAGTCATTCGAAATGACTTCTCCATGCATTTTATGCATTGGTAAAAGCACTATGATGAAAAGTGTGATATGTTTTCAGGTATCTCCTATACTAATAGAGCCACATGCTCACCGGTTTGCCACATGATGTAGGCCTATGGACTGAACAAGAAACCACCAAAAATTTTAACCAGTCATCGTTCTCACAACACTGAGGACCAGTCATTCGAAATGACTTCTCCATGCATTTTATGCATTGGTAAAAGCACTATGATGAAAAGTGTGATATGTTTTCAGGTATCTCCTATACTAATAGAGCCACATGCTCACCGGTTTGCCACATGATGTAGGCCTATGGACTGAACAAGAAACCACCAAAAATTTTAACCAGTCATCGTTCTCACAACACTGAGGACCAGTCATTCGAAATGACTTCTCCATGCATTTTATGCATTGGTAAAAGCACTATGATGAAAAGTGTGATATGTTTTCAGGTATCTCCTATACTAATAGAGCCACATGCTCACCGGTTTGCCACATGATGTAGGCCTATGGACTGAACAAGAAACCACCAAAAATTTTAACCAGTCATCGTTCTCACAACACTGAGGACCAGTCATTCGAAATGACTTCTCCATGCATTTTATGCATTGGTAAAAGCACTATGATGAAAAGTGTGATATGTTTTCAGGTATCTCCTATACTAATAGAGCCACATGCTCACCGGTTTGCCACATGATGTAGGCCTATGGACTGAACAAGAAACCACCAAAAATTTTAACCAGTCATCGTTCTCACAACACTGAGGACAGTCATTCGAAATGACTTCTCCATGCATTTTATGCATTGGTAAAAGCACTATGATGAAAAGTGTGATATGTTTTCAGGTATCTCCTATACTAATAGAGCCACATGCTCACCGGTTTGCCACATGATGTAGGCCTATGGACTGAACAAGAAACCACCAAAAATTTTAACCAGTCATCGTTCTCACAACACTGAGGACCAGTCATTCGAAATGACTTCTCCATGCATTTTATGCATTGGTAAAAGCACTATGATGAAAAGTGTGATATGTTTTCAGGTATCTCCTATACTAATAGAGCCACATGCTCACCGGTTTGCCACATGATGTAGGCCTATGGACTGAACAAGAAACCACCAAAAATTTTAACCAGTCATCGTTCTCACAACACTGAGGACCAGTCATTCGAAATGACTTCTCCATGCATTTTATGCATTGGTAAAAGCACTATGATGAAAAGTGTGATATGTTTTCAGGTATCTCCTATACTAATAGAGCCACATGCTCACCGGTTTGCCACATGATGTAGGCCTATGGACTGAACAAGAAACCACCAAAAATTTTAACCAGTCATCGTTCTCACAACACTGAGGACCAGTCATTCGAAATGACTTCTCCATGCATTTTATGCATTGGTAAAAGCACTATGATGAAAAGTGTGATATGTTTTCAGGTATCTCCTATACTAATAGAGCCACATGCTCACCGGTTTGCCACATGATGTAGGCCTATGGACTGAACAAGAAACCACCAAAAATTTTAACCAGTCATCGTTCTCACAACACTGAGGACCAGTCATTCGAAATGACTTCTCCATGCATTTTATGCATTGGTAAAAGCACTATGATGAAAAGTGTGATATGTTTTCAGGTATCTCCTATACTAATAGAGCCACATGCTCACCGGTTTGCCACATGATGTAGGCCTATGGACTGAACAAGAAACCACCAAAAATTTTAACCAGTCATCGTTCTCACAACACTGAGGACCAGTCATTCGAAATGACTTCTCCATGCATTTTATGCATTGGTAAAAGCACTATGATGAAAAGTGTGATATGTTTTCAGGTATCTCCTATACTAATAGAGCCACATGCTCACCGGTTTGCCACATGATGTAGGCCTATGGACTGAACAAGAAACCACCAAAAATTTTAACCAGTCATCGTTCTCACAACACTGAGGACCAGTCATTCGAAATGACTTCTCCATGCATTTTATGCATTGGTAAAAGCACTATGATGAAAAGTGTGATATGTTTTCAGGTATCTCCTATACTAATAGAGCCACATGCTCACCGGTTTGCCACATGATGTAGGCCTATGGACTGAACAAGAAACCACCAAAAATTTTAACCAGTCATCGTTCTCACAACACTGAGGACCAGTCATTCGAAATGACTTCTCCATGCATTTTATGCATTGGTAAAAGCACTATGATGAAAAGTGTGATATGTTTTCAGGTATCTCCTATACTAATAGAGCCACATGCTCACCGGTTTGCCACATGATGTAGGCCTATGGACTGAACAAGAAACCACCAAAAATTTTAACCAGTCATCGTTCTCACAACACTGAGGACCAGTCATTCGAAATGACTTCTCCATGCATTTTATGCATTGGTAAAAGCACTATGATGAAAAGTGTGATATGTTTTCAGGTATCTCCTATACTAATAGAGCCACATGCTCACCGGTTTGCCACATGATGTAGGCCTATGGACTGAACAAGAAACCACCAAAAATTTTAACCAGTCATCGTTCTCACAACACTGAGGACCAGTCATTCGAAATGACTTCTCCATGCATTTTATGCATTGGTAAAAGCACTATGATGAAAAGTGTGATATGTTTTCAGGTATCTCCTATACTAATAGAGCCACATGCTCACCGGTTTGCCACATGATGTAGGCCTATGGACTGAACAAGAAACCACCAAAAATTTTAACCAGTCATCGTTCTCACAACACTGAGGACCAGTCATTCGAAATGACTTCTCCATGCATTTTATGCATTGGTAAAAGCACTATGATGAAAAGTGTGATATGTTTTCAGGTATCTCCTATACTAATAGAGCCACATGCTCACCGGTTTGCCACATGATGTAGGCCTATGGACTGAACAAGAAACCACCAAAAATTTTAACCAGTCATCGTTCTCACAACACTGAGGACCAGTCATTCGAAATGACTTCTCCATGCATTTTATGCATTGGTAAAAGCACTATGATGAAAAGTGTGATATGTTTTCAGGTATCTCCTATACTAATAGAGCCACATGCTCACCGGTTTGCCACATGATGTAGGCCTATGGACTGAACAAGAAACCACCAAAAATTTTAACCAGTCATCGTTCTCACAACACTGAGGACCAGTCATTCGAAATGACTTCTCCATGCATTTTATGCATTGGTAAAAGCACTATGATGAAAAGTGTGATATGTTTTCAGGTATCTCATATACTAATACGAGCCACATGCTCACCGGTTTGCCACATGATGTAGGCCTATGGACTGAACAAGAAACCACCAAAAATTTTAACCAGTCATCGTTCTCACAACACTGAGGACCAGTCATTCGAAATGACTTCTCCATGCATTTTATGCATTGGTAAAAGCACTATGATGAAAAGTGTGATATGTTTTCAGGTATCTCCTATACTAATAGAGCCACATGCTCACCGGTTTGCCACATGATGTAGGCCTATGGACTGAACAAGAAACCACCAAAAATTTTAACCAGTCATCGTTCTCACAACACTGAGGACCAGTCATTCGAAATGACTTCTCCATGCATTTTATGCATTGGTAAAAGCACTATGATGAAAAGTGTGATATGTTTTCAGGTATCTCCTATACTAATAGAGCCACATGCTCACCGGTTTGCCACATGATGTAGGCCTATGGACTGAACAAGAAACCACCAAAAATTTTAACCAGTCATCGTTCTCACAACACTGAGGACCAGTCATTCGAAATGACTTCTCCATGCATTTTATGCATTGGTAAAAGCACTATGATGAAAAGTGTGATATGTTTTCAGGTATCTCCTATACTAATAGAGCCACATGCTCACCGGTTTGCCACATGATGTAGGCCTATGGACTGAACAAGAAACCACCAAAAATTTTAACCAGTCATCGTTCTCACAACACTGAGGACCAGTCATTCGAAATGACTTCTCCATGCATTTTATGCATTGGTAAAAGCACTATGAATGAAAAGTGTGATATGTTTTCAGGTATCTCCTATACTAATCGAGCCACATGCTCACCGGTTTGCCACATGATGTAGGCCTATGGACTGAACAAGAAACCACCAAAAATTTTAACCAGTCATCGTTCTCACAACACTGAGGACCAGTCATTCGAAATGACTTCTCCATGCATTTTATGCATTGGTAAAAGCACTATGATGAAAAGTGTGATGTTTTCAGGTATCTCCTATACTAATAGAGCCACATGCTCACCGGTTTGCCACATGATGTAGGCCTATGGACTGAACAAGAAACCACGAAAAATTTTAACCAGTCATCATTCTCACAACACTGAGGACCAGTCATTCGAAATGACTTCTCCATGCATTTTATGCATTGGTAAAAGCACTATGATGAAAAGTGTGATATGTTTTCAGGTATCTCCTATACTAATAGAGCCACATGCTCACCGGTTTGCCACATGATGTAGGCCTATGGACTGAACAAGAAACCACCAAAAATTTTATCCAGTCATCGTTCTCACAACACTGAGGACCAGTCATTCGAAATGACTTCTCCATGCATTTTATGCATTGGTAAAAGCACTATGATGAAAAGTGTGATATGTTTTCAGGTATCTCCTATACTAATAGAGCCACATGCTCACCGGTTTGCCACATGATGTAGGCCTATGGACTGAACAAGAAACCACCAAAAATTTTAACCAGTCATCGTTCTCACAACACTGAGGACCAGTCATTCGAAATGACTTCTCCATGCATTTTATGCATTGGTAAAAGCACTATGATGAAAAGTGTGATATGTTTTCAGGTATCTCCTATACTAATAGAGCCACATGCTCACCGGTTTGCCACATGATGTAGGCCTATGGACTGAACAAGAAACCACCAAAAATTTTAACCAGTCATCATTCTCACAACACTGAGGACCAGTCATTCGAAATGACTTCTCCATGCATTTTATGCATTGGTAAAAGCACTATGATGAAAAGTGTGATATGTTTTCAGGTATCTCCTATACTAATAGAGCCACATGCTCACCGGTTTGCCACATGATGTAGGCCTATGGACTGAACAAGAAACCACCAAAAATTTTAACCAGTCATCGTTCTCACAACACTGAGGACCAGTCATTCGAAATGACTTCTCCATGCATTTTATGCATTGGTAAAAGCACTATGATGAAAAGTGTGATATGTTTTCAGGTATCTCCTATACTAATAGAGCCACATGCTCACCGGTTTGCCACATGATGTAGGCCTATGGACTGAACAAGAAACCACCAAAATTTTAACCAGTCATCGTTCTCACAACACTGAGGACCAGTCATTCGAAATGACTTCTCCATGCATTTTATGCATTGGTAAAAGCACTATGATTGAAAAGTGTGATATATTTTCAGGTATCTCCTATACTAATAGAGCCACATGCTCACCGGTTTGCCACATGATGTAGGCCTATGGACTGAACAAGAAACCACCAAAAATTTTAACCAGTCATCGTTCTCACAACACTGAGGACCAGTCATTCGAAATGACTTCTCCATGCATTTTATGCATTGGTAAAAGCACTATGATGAAAGTGTGATATGTTTTCAGGTATCTCCTATACTAATAGAGCCACATGCTCACCGGTTTGCCACATGATGTAGGCCTATGGACTGAACAAGAAACCACCAAAAATTTTATCCAGTCATCGTTCTCACAACACTGAGGACCAGTCATTCGAAATGACTTCTCCATGCATTTTATGCATTGGTAAAAGCACTATGATGAAAAGTGTGATATGTTTTCAGGTATCTCCTATACTAATAGAGCCACATGCTCACCGGTTTGCCACATGATGTAGGCCTATGGACTGAACAAGAAACCACCAAAAATTTTAACCAGTCATCGTTCTCACAACACTGAGGACCAGTCATTCGAAATGACTTCTCCATGCATTTTATGCATTGGTAAAAGCACTATGATGAAAAGTGTGATATGTTTTCAGGTATCTCCTATACTAATAGAGCCACATGCTCACCGGTTTGCCACATGATGTAGGCCTATGGACTGAACAAGAAACCACCAAAAATTTTAACCAGTCATCGTTCTCACAACACTGAGGACCAGTCATTCGAAATGACTTCTCCATGCATTTTATGCATTGGTAAAAGCACTATGATGAAAAGTGTGATATGTTTTCAGGTATCTCCTATACTAATAGAGCCACATGCTCACCGGTTTGCCACATGATGTAGGCCTATGGACTGAACAAGAAACCACCAAAAATTTTAACCAGTCATCGTTCTCACAACACTGAGGACCAGTCATTCGAAATGACTTCTCCATGCATTTTATGCATTGGTAAAAGCACTATGATGAAAAGTGTGATATGTTTTCAGGTATCTCCTATACTAATAGAGCCACATGCTCACCGGTTTTCCACATGATGTAGGCCTATGGACTGAACAAGAAACCACCAAAAATTTTAACCAGTCATCGTTCTCACAACACTGAGGACCAGTCATTCGAAATGACTTCTCCATGCATTTTATGCATTGGTAAAAGCACTATGATTGAAAAGTGTGATATGTTTTCAGGTATCTCCTATACTAATAGAGCCACATGCTCACCGGTTTGCCACATGATGTAGGCCTATGGACTGAACAAGAAACCACCAAAAATTTTAACCAGTCATCGTTCTCACAACACTGAGGACCAGTCATTCGAAATGACTTCTCCATGCATTTTATGCATTGGTAAAAGCACTATGATGAAAAGTGTGATATGTTTTCAGGTATCTCCTATACTAATAGAGCCACATGCTCACCGGTTTGCCACATGATGTAGGCCTATGGACTGAACAAGAAACCACCAAAAATCTTAACCAGTCATCGTTCTCACAACACTGAGGACCAGTCATTCGAAATGACTTCTCCATGCATTTTATGCATTGGTAAAAGCACTATGATGAAAAGTGTGATATGTTTTCAGGTATCTCCTATACTAATAGAGCCACATGCTCACCGGTTTGCCACATGATGTAGGCCTATGGACTGAACAAGAAACCACCAAAAATTTTAACCAGTCATCGTTCTCACAACACTGAGGACCAGTCATTCGAAATGACTGCTCCATGCATTTTATGCATTGGTAAAAGCACTATGATGAAAAGTGTGATATGTTTTCAGGTATCTCCTATACTAATAGAGCCACATGCTCACCGGTTTTCCACATGATGTAGGCCTATGGACTGAACAAGAAACCACCAAAAATTTTAACCAGTCATCGTTCTCACAACACTGAGGACCAGTCATTCGAAATGACTTCTCCATGCATTTTATGCATTGGTAAAAGCACTATGATTGAAAAGTGTGATATGTTTTCAGGTATCTCCTATACTAATAGAGCCACATGCTCACCGGTTTGCCACATGATGTAGGCCTATGGACTGAACAAGAAACCACCAAAAATTTTAACCAGTCATCGTTCTCACAACACTGAGGACCAGTCATTCGAAATGACTTCTCCATGCATTTTATGCATTGGTAAAAGCACTATGATGAAAAGTGTGATATGTTTTCAGGTATCTCCTATACTAATAGAGCCACATGCTCACCGGTTTGCCACATGATGTAGGCCTATGGACTGAACAAGAAACCACCAAAAATTTTAACCAGTCATCGTTCTCACAACACTGAGGACCAGTCATTCGAAATGACTTCTCCATGCATTTTATGCATTGGTAAAAGCACTATGATGAAAAGTGTGATATGTTTTCAGGTATCTCCTATACTAATAGAGCCACATGCTCACCGGTTTGCCACATGATGTAGGCCTATGGACTGAACAAGAAACCACCAAAAATTTTAACCAGTCATCGTTCTCACAACACTGAGGACCAGTCATTCGAAATGACTTCTCCATGCATTTTATGCATTGGTAAAAGCACTATGATGAAAAGTGTGATATGTTTTCAGGTATCTCCTATACTAATAGAGCCACATGCTCACCGGTTTGCCACATGATGTAGGCCTATGGACTGAACAAGAAACCACCAAAAATTTTAACCAGTCATCGTTCTCACAACACTGAGGACCAGTCATTCGAAATGACTTCTCCATGCATTTTATGCATTGGTAAAAGCACTATGATGAAAAGTGTGATATGTTTTCAGGTATCTCCTATACTAATCGAGCCACATGCTCACCGGTTTGCCACATGATGTAGGCCTATGGACTGAACAAGAAACCACCAAAAATTTTATCCAGTCATCGTTCTCACAACACTGAGGACCAGTCATTCGAAATGACTTCTCCATGCATTTTATGCATTGGTAAAAGCACTATGATGAAAAGTGTGATATGTTTTCAGGTATCTCCTATACTAATAGAGCCACATGCTCACCGGTTTGCCACATGATGTAGGCCTATGGACTGAACAAGAAACCACCAAAAATTTTAACCAGTCATCGTTCTCACAACACTGAGGACCAGTCATTCGAAATGACTTCTCCATGCATTTTATGCATTGGTAAAAGCACTATGATGAAAAGTGTGATATGTTTTCAGGTATCTCCTATACTAATAGAGCCACATGCTCACCGGTTTGCCACATGATGTAGGCCTATGGACTGAACAAGAAACCACCAAAAATTTTAACCAGTCATCGTTCTCACAACACTGAAGACCAGTCATTCGAAATGACTTCTCCATGCATTTTATGCATTGGTAAAAGCACTATGATGAAAAGTGTGATATGTTTTCAGGTATCTCCTATACTAATAGAGCCACATGCTCACCGGTTTGCCACATGATGTAGGCCTATGGACTGAACAAGAAACCACCAAAAATTTTAACCAGTCATCGTTCTCACAACACTGAGGACCAGTCATTCGAAATGACTTCTCCATGCATTTTATGCATTGGTAAAAGCACTATGATGAAAAGTGTGATATGTTTTCAGGTATCTCCTATACTAATAGAGCCACATGCTCACCGGTTTGCCACATGATGTAGGCCTATGGACTGAACAAGAAACCACCAAAAATTTTAACCAGTCATCGTTCTCACAACACTGAGGACCAGTCATTCGAAATGACTTCTCCATGCATTTTATGCATTGGTAAAAGCACTATGATGAAAAGTGTGATATGTTTTCAGGTATCTCCTATACTAATAGAGCCACATGCTCACCGGTTTGCCACATGCTCTAGGCCTATGGACTGAACAAGAAACCACCAAAAATTTTAACCAGTCATCGTTCTCACAACACTGAGGACCAGTCATTCGAAATGACTTCTCCATGCATTTTATGCATTGGTAAAAGCACTATGATGAAAAGTGTGATATGTTTTCAGGTATCTCCTATACTACTAGAGCCACATGCTCACCGGTTTGCCACATGATGTAGGCCTATGGACTGAACAAGAAACCACCAAAAATTTTAACCAGTCATCGTTCTCACAACACTGAGGACCAGTCATTCGAAATGACTTCTCCATGCATTTTATGCATTGGTAAAAGCACTATGATGAAAAGTGTGATATATTTTCAGGTATCTCCTATACTAATAGAGCCACATGCTCACCGGTTTGCCACATGATGTAGGCCTATGGACTGAACAAGAAACCACCAAAAATTTTAACCAGTCATCGTTCTCACAACACTGAGGACCAGTCATTCGAAATGACTTCTCCATGCATTTTATGCATTGGTAAAAGCACTATGATGAAAAGTGTGATATGTTTTCAGGTATCTCCTATACTAATAGAGCCACATGCTCACCGGTTTGCCACATGATGTAGGCCTATGGACTGAACAAGAAACCACCAAAAATTTTAACCAGTCATCGTTCTCACAACACTGAGGACCAGTCATTCGAAATGACTTCTCCATGCATTTTATGCATTGGTAAAAGCACTATGATTGAAAAGTGTGATATGTTTTCAGGTATCTCCTATACTAATAGAGCCACATGCTCACCGGTTTGCCACATGATGTAGGCCTATGGACTGAACAAGAAACCACCAAAAATTTTAACCAGTCATCGTTCTCACAACACTGAGGACCAGTCATTCGAAATGACTTCTCCATGCATTTTATGTATTGGTAAAAGCACTATGATGAAAAGTGTGATATGTTTTCAGGTATCTCCTATACTAATAGAGCCACATGCTCACCGGTTTGCCACATGATGTAGGCCTATGGACTGAACAAGAAACCACCAAAAATTTTAACCAGTCATCGTTCTCACAACACTGAGGACCAGTCATTCGAAATGACTTCTCCATGCATTTTATGCATTGGTAAAAGCACTATGATGAAAAGTGTGATATGTTTTCAGGTATCTCCTATACTAATAGAGCCACATGCTCACCGGTTTGCCACATGATGTAGGCCTATGGACTGAACAAGAAACCACCAAAAATTTTAACCAGTCATCGTTCTCACAACACTGAGGACCAGTCATTCGAAATGACTTCTCCATGCATTTTATGCATTGGTAAAAGCACTATGATGAAAAGTGTGATATGTTTTCAGGTATCTCCTATACTAATAGAGCCACATGCTCACCGGTTTGCCACATGATGTAGGCCTATGGACTGAACAAGAAACCACCAAAAATTTTAACCAGTCATCGTTCTCACAACACTGAGGACCAGTCATTCGAAATGACTTCTCCATGCATTTTATGCATTGGTAAAAGCACTATGATGAAAAGTGTGATATGTTTTCAGGTATCTCCTATACTAATAGAGCCACATGCTCACCGGTTTGCCACATGCTGTAGGCCTATGGACTGAACAAGAAACCACCAAAAATTTTAACCAGTCATCGTTCTCACAACACTGAGGACCAGTCATTCGAAATGACTTCTCCATGCATTTTATGCATTGGTAAAAGCACTATGATGAAAAGTGTGATATATTTTCAGGTATCTCCTATACTAATAGGGCCACATGCTCACCGGTTTGCCACATGCTGTAGGCCTATGGACTGAACAAGAAACCACCAAAAATTTTAACCAGTCATCGTTCTCACAACACTGAGGACCAGTCATTCGAAATGACTTCTCCATGCATTTTATGCATTGGTAAAAGCACTATGATGAAAAGTGTGATATGTTTTCAGGTATCTCCTATACTAATAGAGCCACATGCTCACCGGTTTGCCACATGATGTAGGCCTATGGACTGAACAAGAAACCACCAAAAATTTTAACCAGTCATCGTTCTCACAACACTGAGGACCAGTCATTCGAAATGACTTCTCCATGCATTTTATGCATTGGTAAAAGCACTATGATGAAAAGTGTGATATGTTTTCAGGTATCTCCTATACTAATAGAGCCACATGCTCACCGGTTTGCCACATGATGTAGGCCTATGGACTGAACAAGAAACCACCAAAAATTTTATCCAGTCATCGTTCTCACAACACTGAGGACCAGTCATTCGAAATGACTTCTCCATGCATTTTATGCATTGGTAAAAGCACTATGATGAAAAGTGTGATATGTTTTCAGGTATCTCCTATACTAATAGAGCCACATGCTCACCGGTTTGCCACATGATGTAGGCCTATGGACTGAACAAGAAACCACCAAAAATTTTAACCAGTCATCGTTCTCACAACACTGAGGACCAGTCATTCGAAATGACTTCTCCATGCATTTTATGCATTGGTAAAAGCACTATGATGAAAAGTGTGATATGTTTTCAGGTATCTCCTATACTAATAGAGCCACATGCTCACCGGTTTGCCACATGATGTAGGCCTATGGACTGAACAAGAAACCACCAAAAATTTTAACCAGTCATCGTTCTCACAACACTGAGGACCAGTCATTCGAAATGACTTCTCCATGCATTTTATGCATTGGTAAAAGCACTATGATTGAAAAGTGTGATATGTTTTCAGGTATCTCCTATACTAATAGAGCCACATGCTCACCGGTTTGCCACATGATGTAGGCCTATGGACTGAACAAGAAACCACCAAAAATTTTAACCAGTCATCGTTCTCACAACACTGAGGACCAGTCATTCGAAATGACTTCTCCATGCATTTTATGCATTGGTAAAAGCACTATGATGAAAAGTGTGATATGTTTTCAGGTATCTCCTATACTAATAGAGCCACATGCTCACCGGTTTGCCACATGATGTAGGCCTATGGACTGAACAAGAAACCACCAAAAATTTTAACCAGTCATCGTTCTCACAACACTGAGGACCAGTCATTCGAAATGACTTCTCCATGCATTTTATGCATTGGTAAAAGCACTATGATGAAAAGTGTGATATGTTTTCAGGTATCTCCTATACTAATAGAGCCACATGCTCACCGGTTTGCCACATGATGTAGGCCTATGGACTGAACAAGAAACCACCAAAAATTTTAACCAGTCATCGTTCTCACAACACTGAGGACCAGTCATTCGAAATGACTTCTCCATGCATTTTATGCATTGGTAAAAGCACTATGATGAAAAGTGTGATATGTTTTCAGGTATCTCCTATACTAATAGAGCCACATGCTCACCGGTTTGCCACATGATGTAGGCCTATGGACTGAACAAGAAACCACCAAAAATTTTAACCAGTCATCGTTCTCACAACACTGAGGACCAGTCATTCGAAATGACTTCTCCATGCATTTTATGCATTGGTAAAAGCACTATGATGAAAAGTGTGATATGTTTTCAGGTATCTCCTATACTAATCGAGCCACATGCTAACCGGTTTGCCACATGATGTAGGCCTATGGACTGAACAAGAAACCACCAAAAATTTTAACCAGTCATCGTTCTCACAACACTGAGGACCAGTCATTCGAAATGACTTCTCCATGCATTTTATGCATTGGTAAAAGCACTATGATGAAAAGTGTGATATGTTTTCAGGTATCTCCTATACTAATAGAGCCACATGCTCACCGGTTTGCCACATGATGTAGGCCTATGGACTGAACAAGAAACCACGAAAAATTTTAACCAGTCATCATTCTCACAACACTGAGGACCAGTCATTCGAAATGACTTCTCCATGCATTTTATGCATTGGTAAAAGCACTATGATGAAAAGTGTGATATGTTTTCAGGTATCTCCTATACTAATAGAGCCACATGCTCACCGGTTTGCCACATGATGTAGGCCTATGGACTGAACAAGAAACCACCAAAAATTTTATCCAGTCATCGTTCTCACAACACTGAGGACCAGTCATTCGAAATGACTTCTCCATGCATTTTATGCATTGGTAAAAGCACTATGATGAAAAGTGTGATATGTTTTCAGGTATCTCCTATACTAATAGAGCCACATGCTCACCGGTTTGCCACATTATGTAGGCCTATGGACTGAACAAGAAACCACCAAAAATTTTAACCAGTCATCGTTCTCACAACACTGAGGACCAGTCATTCGAAATGACTTCTCCATGCATTTTATGCATTGGTAAAAGCACTATGATGAAAAGTGTGATATGTTTTCAGGTATCTCCTATACTAATAGAGCCACATGCTCACCGGTTTGCCACATGATGTAGGCCTATGGACTGAACAAGAAACCACCAAAAATTTTAACCAGTCATCGTTCTCACAACACTGAAGACCAGTCATTCGAAATGACTTCTCCATGCATTTTATGCATTGGTAAAAGCACTATGATGAAAAGTGTGATATGTTTTCAGGTATCTCCTATACTAATAAAGCCACATGCTCACCGGTTTGCCACATGATGTAGGCCTATGGACTGAACAAGAAACCACCAAAAATTTTAACCAGTCATCGTTCTCACAACACTGAGGACCAGTCATTCGAAATGACTTCTCCATGTATTTTATGCATTGGTAAAAGCACTATGATGAAAAGTGTGATATGTTTTCAGGTATCTCCTATACTAATAGAGCCACATGCTCACCGGTTTGCCACATGATGTAGGCCTATGGACTGAACAAGAAACCACCAAAAATTTTAACCAGTCATCATTCTCACAACACTGAGGACCAGTCATTCGAAATGACTTCTCCATGCATTTTATGCATTGGTAAAAGCACTATGATGAAAAGTGTGATATGTTTTCAGGTATCTCCTATACTAATAGAGCCACATGCTCACCGGTTTGCCACATGATGTAGGCCTATGGACTGAACAAGAAACCACCAAAAATTTTAACCAGTCATCGTTCTCACAACACTGAGGACCAGTCATTCGAAATGACTTCTCCATGCATTTTATGCATTGGTAAAAGCACTATGATGAAAAGTGTGATATGTTTTCAGGTATCTCCTATACTAATAGAGCCACATGCTCACCGGTTTGCCACATGATGTAGGCCTATGGACTGAACAAGAAACCACCAAAAATTTTAACCAGTCATCGTTCTCACAACACTGAGGACCAGTCATTCGAAATGACTTCTCCATGCATTTTATGCATTGGTAAAAGCACTATGATGAAAAGTGTGATGTTTTCAGGTATCTCATATACTAATACAGCCACATGCTCACCGGTTTGCCACATGATGTAGGCCTATGGACTGAACAAGAAACCACCAAAAATTTTAACCAGTCATCGTTCTCACAACACTGAGGACCAGTCATTCGAAATGACTTCTCCATGCATTTTATGCATTGGTAAAAGCACTATGATGAAAAGTGTGATATGTTTTCAGGTATCTCCTATACTAATAGAGCCACATGCTCACCGGTTTGCCACATGATGTAGGCCTATGGACTGAACAAGAAACCACCAAAAATTTTAACCAGTCATCGTTCTCACAACACTGAGGACCAGTCATTCGAAATGACTTCTCCATGCATTTTATGCATTGGTAAAAGCACTATGATGAAAAGTGTGATATGTTTTCAGGTATCTCCTATACTAATAGAGCCACATGCTCACCGGTTTGCCACATGATGTAGGCCTATGGACTGAACAAGAAACCACCAAAAATTTTAACCAGTCATCGTTCTCACAACACTGAGGACCAGTCATTCGAAATGACTTCTCCATGCATTTTATGCATTGGTAAAAGCACTATGATGAAAAGTGTGATATGTTTTCAGGTATCTCCTATACTAATAGAGCCACATGCTCACCGGTTTGCCACATGATGTAGGCCTATGGACTGAACAAGAAACCACCAAAAATTTTAACCAGTCATCGTTCTCACAACACTGAGGACCAGTCATTCGAAATGACTTCTCCATGCATTTTATGCATTGGTAAATGTAGAGTGTTGGGTATAGAGTGTAGGGTATAGAGTGTAGGGTATAGAGTGTAGGGTATAGAGTGTAGGGAATAGAGTGTAGAGTGTAAGGTATAGAGTGTAGAGTGTAGGGTATAGAGTGTAGGGTATAGAGTGTAGAGTGTAGGGATTAGAGTGTAGGGTATAGAGTGTAGGGTATAGAGTGTAGTGAATAGAGTGTAGGGAATAGAGTGTGGAGTGTAAGGTATAGAGTGTAGAGTGTAGGGTATAGAGTGTAGGGTATAGACTGTAGGGTATAGAGTGTAGGGTATAGAGTGTAGGGTATAGATTGTAGAGTATAGGCTATAGAGTGTAGGGTATAGAGTGTAGAGTGTAGGGTATAGAGTGTAGGGTATAGAGTGTAGGGTATAGAGTGTAGAGTGTAGGGTATAGTGTGTAGGGTATAGAGTGCAGGGTGTAGAGTGTAGGGTATAGAGTGTAGGGTATAGAGTGTAGAGTGTAGGGTATAGAGTGTATGCTATAGAGTGTATGGTGTAGAGTGTATGGTATAGAGTGTAGGGTATACAGTGTAGAGTGTATGGTATAGAGTGTAGGGTGTAGAGTGTAGGGTATAGAGTGTATGTTATAGAGTGTAGGGTATAGAGTGTAGGGTAGAGAGTGTAGAGTGTAGGGTATAGAGTGTAGGGTATAGAGTGTAGGGTATAGAGTGTAGAGTGTAGGGATTAGAGTGTAGGGTATAGAGTGTAGTGTGTAGAGTGTAGGGTATAGAGTGTAGAGTGTAGGGTATAGAGTGTATGGTATAGAGTGTAGGGTATAGAGTGTAGGGTGTAGAGTGTAGGGTATAGAGTGTAGGGTATAGAGTGTAGGGTATAGAGTGTAGGGAATAGAGTGTAGAGTGTAAGGTATAGAGTGTAGAGTTTAGGGTATAGAGTGTAGGGTATAGAGTGTAGAGTGTAGGGTATAGAGTGTATGGTATAGAGTGTAGGGTATAGAGTGTAGGGTGTAGAGTGTAGGGTATAGAGTGTAGGGTATAGAGTGTAGGGTATAGAGTGTAGGGAATAGAGTGTAGAGTGTAAGGTATAGAGTGTAGAGTGTAGGGTATAGAGTGTAGGGTATAGACTGTAGGGTATAAAGTGTAGGGTATAGATTGTAGGCTATAGAGTGTAGGGTATAGAGTGTAGGGTATAGAGTGTAGGGTATAGAGTGTAGGGTATAGAGTGTAGAGTGTAGGGTATAGTGTGTAGGATATAGAGTGCAGGGTGTAGAGTGTAGGGTATAGAGTGTAGGGTATAGAGTGTAGAGTGTAGGGTATAGAGTGTATGCTATAGAGTGTATGGTGTAGAGTGTATGGTATAGAGTGTAGGGTATAGAGTGTAGAGTGTAGGGTATAGAGTGTAGGGTATAGAGTGTATGTTATAGAGTGTAGGGTATAGAGTGTAGGGTGTAGAGTGTAGGGTATAGAGTGTAGGGTATAGAGTGTAGGGTATAGAGTGTAGGGTATAGAGTGTAGGGAATAGAGTGTAGAGTGTAAGGTATAGAGTGTAGAGTGTAGGGTATAGAGTGTAGGGTATAGACTGTAGGGTATAAAGTGTAGGGTATAAATTGTAGGCTATAGAGTGTAGGGTATAGAGTGTAGGGTATAGAGTGTAGGGTATAGAGTGTAGGGTATAGAGTGTAGAGTGTAGGGTATAGTGTGTAGGGTATAGAGTGCAGGGTGTAGAGTGTAGGGTATAGAGTGTAGGGTATAGAGTGTAGAGTGTAGGGTATAGAGTGTATGCTATAGAGTGTATGGTGTAGAGTGTATGGTATAGAGTGTAGGGTATAGAGTGTAGAGTGTAGGGTATAGAGTGTAGGGTATAGAGTGTATGTTATAGAGTGTAGGGTATAGAGTGTAGAGTGTAGGGTATAGAGTTTAGAGTGTAGGGTATAGAGTGTAGGGTATAGAGTGTAAGGTATAGAGTGTAGAGTGTAGGGTATAGAGTGTATGCTATAGAGTGTATGGTGTAGAGTGTATGGTATAGAGTGTAGGGTATACAGTGTAGAGTGTATGGTATAGAGTGTAGGGTGTAGAGTGTAGGGTATAGAGTGTATGTTATAGAGTGTAGGGTATAGAGTGTAGGGTAGAGAGTGTAGAGTGTAGGGTATAGAGTGTAGGGTATAGAGTGTAGGGTATAGAGTGTAGAGTGTAGGGATTAGAGTGTAGGGTATAGAGTGTAGTGTGTAGAGTGTAGGGTATAGAGTGTAGAGTGTAGGGTATAGAGTGTAGGGTATAGAGTGTAGGGTATAGAGTGTAGGGTGTAGAGTGTAGGGTATAGAGTGTAGGGTATAGAGTGTAGGGTATAGAGTGTAGGGAATAGAGTGTAGAGTGTAAGGTATAGAGTGTAGAGTTTAGGGTATAGAGTGTAGGGTATAGAGTGTAGAGTGTAGGGATTAGAGTGTAGGGTATAGAGTGTAGGGTGTAGAGTGTAGGGTATAGAGTGTAGAGTGTAGGGTATAGAGTGTATGGTATAGAGTGTAGGGTATAAAGTGTATGGTGTAGAGTGTAGGGTATAGAGTGTAGGGTATAGAGTGTAGGGTATAGAGTGTAGGGAATAGAGTGTAGAGTGTAAGGTATAGAGTGTAGAGTGTAGGGTATAGAGTGTAGGGTATAGACTGTAGGGTATAAAGTGTAGGGTATAGATTGTAGGCTATAGAGTGTAGGGTATAGAGTGTAGGGTATAGAGTGTAGGGTATAGAGTGTAGGGTATAGAGTGTAGAGTGTGGGGTATAGTGTGTAGGGTATAGAGTGCAGGGTGTAGAGTGTAGGGTATAGAGTGTAGAGTGTAGGGTATAGAGTGTATGCTATAGAGTGTATGGTGTAGAATGTATGGTATAGAGTGTAGGGTATAGAGTGTAGAGTGTAGGGTATAGAGTGTAGGGTACAGAGTGTATGTTATAGAGTGTAGGGTATAGAGTGTAGAGTGTAGGGTATAGAGTTTAGAGTGTAGGGTATTGAGTGTAGGGTATAGAGTGTAAGGTATAGAGTGTAGGGTGTAGAGTGTAGGGTATAGATTGTAGGGTATAGAGTGTAGGGTATAGAGTGTACGGTATAGAGTGTAGGGTATGGAGTGTATGGTATAGAGTGTAGGGTATAGAGTGTAGGGTATAGAGTGTAGGGTATAAAGTGTAGAGTGTAGGGTATAGAGTGTAGAGTGTAGGGTATTTGAGTGTATGGTATAGAGCGTAGGGTATAGAGTGTAGGGTGTAGAGTGTTGGGTATAGAGTGTAGGGTATAGAGTGTAGGGTATAGAGTGTAGGGTATAGAGTGTAGGGAATAGAGTGTAGAGTGTAAGGTATAGAGTGTAGAGTTTAGGGTATAGAGTGTAGGGTATAGAGTGTAGAGTGTAGGGATTAGAGTGTAGGGTATAGAGTGTAGGGTGTAGAGTGTAGGGTATAGAGTGTAGAGTGTAGGGTATAGAGTGTATGGTATAGAGTGTAGGGTATAGAGTGTAGGGTGTAGAGTGTAGGGTATAGAGTGTAGGGTATAGAGTGTAGGGTATAGAGTGTAGGGTATAGAGTGTAGGGAATAGAGTGTAGAGTGTAAGGTATAGAGTGTAGAGTGTAGGGTATAGAGTGTAGGGTATAGACTGTAGGGTATAAAGTGTAGGGTATAGATTGTAGGCTATAGAGTGTAGGGTATAGAGTGTAGGGTATAGAGTGTAGGGTATAGAGTGTAGAGTGTAGGGTATAGTGTGTAGGGTATAGAGTGCAGGGTGTAGAGTGTAGGGTATAGAGTGTAGGGTATAGAGTGTAGAGTGTAGGGTATAGAGTGTATGCTATAGAGTGTATGGTGTAGAGTGTATGGTATAGAGTGTAGGGTATAGAGTGTAGAGTGTAGGGTATAGATTGTAGGGTATAGAGTGTAGGGTATAGAGTGTACGGTATAGAGTGTAGGGTATGGAGTGTATGGTATAGAGTGTAGGGTATAGAGTGTAGGGTATAGAGTGTAGGGTATAAAGTGTAGAGTGTAGGGTATAGAGTGTAGAGTGTAGGGTATTTGAGTGTATGGTATAGAGCGTAGGGTATAGAGTGTAGGGTGTAGAGTGTTGGGTATAGAGTGTAGGGTATAGAGTGTAGGGTATAGAGTGTAGGGTATAGAGTGTAGGGAATAGAGTGTAGAGTGTAAGGTATAGAGTGTAGAGTGTAGGGTATAGAGTGTAGGGTATAGAGTGTAGAGTGTAGGGATTAGAGTGTAGGGTATAGAGTGTAGGGTATAGAGTGTAGGGTATAGAGTGTAGGGTATAGAGTGTAGAGTGTAGGGTATAGAGTGTAGAGTGTAGGGTATAGAGTGTAGGGTATAGAGTGTAGGGTATAGAGTGTAGGGTAGAGTCTGTAGAGTGTAAGGTATAGAGTGTAGGGTATAGAGTGTGGAGTATAGAGTGTAGAGTGTAGGGATTAGAGTGTAGGGTATAGAGTGTAGAGTGTAGGGCATAGAGTGCAGAGTGTAGGGTATAGAGTGTAGGGTATAGAGTGTAGGGTAGAGAGTGTAGGGTAGAGAGTGTAGAGTGTAGGGATTAGAGTGTAGGGTATAGAGTGTAGGGTGTAGAGTGTAGGGCATAGAGTGTAGAGTGTAGGGTATAGAGTGTATGGTATAGAGTGTAGAGTATAGAGTGTAGGGTGTAGAGTGTAGGGTATAGAGTGTAGGGTATAGAGTGTAGGGTAGAGAGTGTAGGGAATAGAGTGTTGAGTGTAAGGTACAGAGTGTAGAGTGTAGGGCATAGAGTGTAGAGTGTAGGGTATAGAGTGTAGGGTATAGAGTGTAGGGTATAGAGTGTAGGATATACAGTGTAGGGTATAGAGTGTAGAGTGTAGGGTATAGAGTGTAGAATGTAGGGTATAGAGTGTAGAGTGTAGGGCATAGAGTGTAGATTGTAGGGTATAGAGTGTAGGGTATAGAGTGTAGGGTATAGAGTGTAGGGTATAGAGTGTAGAGTGTAGGGTATAGAGTGTAGAGTGTAGGGTATAGAGTGTAGGGTACAGAGTGTAGGGTATAGAGTGTAGGGTAGAGAGTGTAGATTGTAGGGTATAGAGTGTAGGGTATAGAGTGTAGGGTATAGAGTGTAGAGTGTAGGGATTAGAGTGTAGGGTATAGAGTGTAGGGTATAGAGTGTAGGGTGTAGAGTGTAGGGTATAGAGTGTAGGGTATAGAGTGTAGGGTATAGAGTGTAGGGTATAGAGTGTAGGGAATAGAGTGTAGAGTGTAAGGTATAGAGTGTAGAGTGTAGGGTATAGAGTGTAAGGTATAGAGTGTAGAGTGTAGGGATTAGAGTGTAGGGTATAGAGTGTAGGGTGTAGAGTGTAGGGCATAGAGTGTAGAGTGTAGGGTATAGAGTGTATGGTATAGAGTGTAGAGTATAGAGTGTAGGGTGTAGAGTGTAGGGTAAAGAGTGTAGGGTATAGAGTGTAGGGTATAGAGTGTAGGGAATAGAGTGTAGAGTGTAAGGTATAGAGTGTAGAGTGTAGGGTATAGAGTGTAGGGTATAGAGTGTAGAGTGTAGGGATTAGAGTGTAGGGTATAGAGTGTAGGGTATAGAGTGTAGGGTATAGAGTGTAGGGTATAGAGTGTAGGGTATAGAGTGTAGAGTGTAGGGTATAGAGTGTAGAGTGTAGGGTATAGAGTGTATGCTATAGAGTGTATGGTGTAGAGTGTATGGTATAGAGTGTAGGGTATACAGTGTAGAGTGTATGGTATAGAGTGTAGGGTGTAGAGTGTAGGGTATAGAGTGTATGTTATAGAGTGTAGGGTATAGAGTGTAGGGTAGAGAGTGTAGAGTGTAGGGTATAGAGTGTAGGGTATAGAGTGTAGGGTATAGAGTGTAGAGTGTAGGGATTAGAGTGTAGGGTATAGAGTGTAGTGTGTAGAGTGTAGGGTATAGAGTGTAGAGTGTAGGGTATAGAGTGTATGGTATAGAGTGTAGGGTATAGAGTGTAGGGTGTAGAGTGTAGGGTATAGAGTGTAGGGTATAGAGTGTAGGGTATAGAGTGTAGGGAATAGAGTGTGAGGTATAGAGTGTAGAGTATAGGGTATAGAGTGTAGGGTATAGAGTGTAGAGTGTAGGGATTAGAGTGTAGGGTATAGAGTGTAGGGTGTAGAGTGTAGGGTATAGAGTGTAGAGTGTAGGGTATAGAGTGTATGGTATAGAGTGTAGGGTATAGAGTGTAGGGTGTAGAGTGTAGGGTATAGAGTGTAGGGTATAGAGTGTAGGGTATAGAGTGTAGGGTATAGAGTTTAGGGAATCGAGTGTAGAGTGTAAGGTATAGAGTGTAGAGTGTAGGGTATAGAGTGTAGGGTATAGACTGTAGGGTATAGAGTGTAGGGTATAGATTGTAGGCTATAGAGTGTAGGGTATAGAGTGTAGGGTATAGAGTGTAGGGTATAGAGTGTAGGGTATAGAGTGTAGGGTATAGAGTGTAGAGTGTAGGGTATAGTGTGTAGGGTATAGAGTGCAGGGTGTAGAGTGTAGGGTATAGAGTGTAGAGTGTAGGGTATAGAGTGTATGCTATAGAGTGTATGGTGTAGAGTGTATGGTATAGAGTGTAGGGTATAGATTGTAGAGTGTATGGTATAGAGTGTATGGTACAGAGTGTAGGGTATAGAGTGTAGAGTGTAGGGTATAGAGTGTAGGGTATAGAGTGTAGGGTATAGAGTGTAGGGTATAGAGTGTAGAGTGTAGGGTATATAGTGTATGGTACAGAGTGTAGGGTATAGAGTGTAGAGTGTAGGGTATAGAGTGTAGGGTATAGAGTGTAGGGTATAGAGTGTAGGGCATAGAGTGTAGGGTATAGAGTGTAGGGTGTAGAGTGTAGGGTATAGAGTGTAGGGTATAGAGTGTAGGGTATAGAGTGTAGGGTGTAGAGTGTTGGGTATAGAGTGTAGGGTATAGAGTGTAGGGTATAGAGTGTAGGGTATAGAGTGTAGGGAATAGAGTGTAGAGTGTAGGGTATAGAGTGTAGAGTGTAGGGTATAGAGTGTATGGTATAGAGTGTAGGGTATAGAGTGTAGGGTGTAGAGTGTTGGGTATAGAGTGTAGGGTATAGAGTGTAGGGTATAGAGTGTAGGGTATAGAGTGTAGGGAATAGAGTGTAGAGTGTAAGGTATAGAGTGTAGAGTGTAGGGTATAGAGTGTAGGGTATAGAGTGTAGAGTGTAGGGATTAGAGTGTAGGGTATAGAGTGTAGAGTATAGAGTGTAGTGAATAGAGTGTAGGGAATAGAGTGTGGAGTGTAAGGTATAGAGTGTAGAGTGTAGGGTATAGAGTGTAGGGTATAGACTGTAGGGTATAGAGTGTAGGGTATAGAGTGTAGGGTATAGATTGTAGAGTATAGGCTATAGAGTGTAGGGTATAGAGTGTAGAGTGTAGGGTATAGAGTGTAGGGTATAGAGTGTAGGGTATAGAGTGTAGAGTGTAGGGTATAGTGTGTAGGGTATAGAGTGCAGGGTGTAGAGTGTAGGGTATAGAGTGTAGGGTATAGAGTGTAGAGTGTAGGGTATAGAGTGTATGCTATAGAGTGTATGGTGTAGAGTGTATGGTATAGAGTGTAGGGTATACAGTGTAGAGTGTATGGTATAGAGTGTAGGGTGTAGAGTGTAGGGTATAGAGTGTATGTTATAGAGTGTAGGGTATAGAGTGTAGGGTAGAGTCTGTAGAGTGTAAGGTATAGAGTGTAGGGTATAGAGTGTGGAGTATAGAGTGTAGAGTGTAGGGATTAGAGTGTAGGGTATAGAGTGTAGAGTGTAGGGCATAGAGTGCAGAGTGTAGGGTATAGAGTGTAGGGTATAGAGTGTAGGGTAGAGAGTGTAGGGTAGAGAGTGTAGAGTGTAGGGATTAGAGTGTAGGGTATAGAGTGTAGGGTGTAGAGTGTAGGGCATAGAGTGTAGAGTGTAGGGTATAGAGTGTATGGTATAGAGTGTAGAGTATAGAGTGTAGGGTGTAGAGTGTAGGGTATAGAGTGTAGGGTATAGAGTGTAGGGTAGAGAGTGTAGGGAATAGAGTGTTGAGTGTAAGGTACAGAGTGTAGAGTGTAGGGCATAGAGTGTAGAGTGTAGGGTATAGAGTGTAGGGTATAGAGTGTAGGGTATAGAGTGTAGGATATACAGTGTAGGGTATAGAGTGTAGAGTGTAGGGTATAGAGTGTAGAATGTAGGGTATAGAGTGTAGAGTGTAGGGCATAGAGTGTAGATTGTAGGGTATAGAGTGTAGGGTATAGAGTGTAGGGTATAGAGTGTAGGGTATAGAGTGTAGAGTGTAGGGTATAGAGTGTAGAGTGTAGGGTATAGAGTGTAGGGTACAGAGTGTAGGGTATAGAGTGTAGGGTAGAGAGTGTAGATTGTAGGGTATAGAGTGTAGGGTATAGAGTGTAGGGTATAGAGTGTAGAGTGTAGGGATTAGAGTGTAGGGTATAGAGTGTAGGGTATAGAGTGTAGGGTGTAGAGTGTAGGGTATAGAGTGTAGGGTATAGAGTGTAGGGTATAGAGTGTAGGGTATAGAGTGTAGGGAATAGAGTGTAGAGTGTAAGGTATAGAGTGTAGAGTGTAGGGTATAGAGTGTAAGGTATAGAGTGTAGAGTGTAGGGATTAGAGTGTAGGGTATAGAGTGTAGGGTGTAGAGTGTAGGGCATAGAGTGTAGAGTGTAGGGTATAGAGTGTATGGTATAGAGTGTAGAGTATAGAGTGTAGGGTGTAGAGTGTAGGGTAAAGAGTGTAGGGTATAGAGTGTAGGGTATAGAGTGTAGGGAATAGAGTGTAGAGTGTAAGGTATAGAGTGTAGAGTGTAGGGTATAGAGTGTAGGGTATAGAGTGTAGAGTGTAGGGATTAGAGTGTAGGGTATAGAGTGTAGGGTATAGAGTGTAGGGTATAGAGTGTAGGGTATAGAGTGTAGGGTATAGAGTGTAGAGTGTAGGGTATAGAGTGTAGAGTGTAGGGTATAGAGTGTATGCTATAGAGTGTATGGTGTAGAGTGTATGGTATAGAGTGTAGGGTATACAGTGTAGAGTGTATGGTATAGAGTGTAGGGTGTAGAGTGTAGGGTATAGAGTGTATGTTATAGAGTGTAGGGTATAGAGTGTAGGGTAGAGAGTGTAGAGTGTAGGGTATAGAGTGTAGGGTATAGAGTGTAGGGTATAGAGTGTAGAGTGTAGGGATTAGAGTGTAGGGTATAGAGTGTAGTGTGTAGAGTGTAGGGTATAGAGTGTAGAGTGTAGGGTATAGAGTGTATGGTATAGAGTGTAGGGTATAGAGTGTAGGGTGTAGAGTGTAGGGTATAGAGTGTAGGGTATAGAGTGTAGGGTATAGAGTGTAGGGAATAGAGTGTGAGGTATAGAGTGTAGAGTATAGGGTATAGAGTGTAGGGTATAGAGTGTAGAGTGTAGGGATTAGAGTGTAGGGTATAGAGTGTAGGGTGTAGAGTGTAGGGTATAGAGTGTAGAGTGTAGGGTATAGAGTGTATGGTATAGAGTGTAGGGTATAGAGTGTAGGGTGTAGAGTGTAGGGTATAGAGTGTAGGGTATAGAGTGTAGGGTATAGAGTGTAGGGTATAGAGTTTAGGGAATCGAGTGTAGAGTGTAAGGTATAGAGTGTAGAGTGTAGGGTATAGAGTGTAGGGTATAGACTGTAGGGTATAGAGTGTAGGGTATAGATTGTAGGCTATAGAGTGTAGGGTATAGAGTGTAGGGTATAGAGTGTAGGGTATAGAGTGTAGGGTATAGAGTGTAGGGTATAGAGTGTAGAGTGTAGGGTATAGTGTGTAGGGTATAGAGTGCAGGGTGTAGAGTGTAGGGTATAGAGTGTAGAGTGTAGGGTATAGAGTGTATGCTATAGAGTGTATGGTGTAGAGTGTATGGTATAGAGTGTAGGGTATAGATTGTAGAGTGTATGGTATAGAGTGTATGGTACAGAGTGTAGGGTATAGAGTGTAGAGTGTAGGGTATAGAGTGTAGGGTATAGAGTGTAGGGTATAGAGTGTAGGGTATAGAGTGTAGAGTGTAGGGTATATAGTGTATGGTACAGAGTGTAGGGTATAGAGTGTAGAGTGTAGGGTATAGAGTGTAGGGTATAGAGTGTAGGGTATAGAGTGTAGGGCATAGAGTGTAGGGTATAGAGTGTAGGGTGTAGAGTGTAGGGTATAGAGTGTAGGGTATAGAGTGTAGGGTATAGAGTGTAGGGTGTAGAGTGTTGGGTATAGAGTGTAGGGTATAGAGTGTAGGGTATAGAGTGTAGGGTATAGAGTGTAGGGAATAGAGTGTAGAGTGTAGGGTATAGAGTGTAGAGTGTAGGGTATAGAGTGTATGGTATAGAGTGTAGGGTATAGAGTGTAGGGTGTAGAGTGTTGGGTATAGAGTGTAGGGTATAGAGTGTAGGGTATAGAGTGTAGGGTATAGAGTGTAGGGAATAGAGTGTAGAGTGTAAGGTATAGAGTGTAGAGTGTAGGGTATAGAGTGTAGGGTATAGAGTGTAGAGTGTAGGGATTAGAGTGTAGGGTATAGAGTGTAGAGTATAGAGTGTAGTGAATAGAGTGTAGGGAATAGAGTGTGGAGTGTAAGGTATAGAGTGTAGAGTGTAGGGTATAGAGTGTAGGGTATAGACTGTAGGGTATAGAGTGTAGGGTATAGAGTGTAGGGTATAGATTGTAGAGTATAGGCTATAGAGTGTAGGGTATAGAGTGTAGAGTGTAGGGTATAGAGTGTAGGGTATAGAGTGTAGGGTATAGAGTGTAGAGTGTAGGGTATAGTGTGTAGGGTATAGAGTGCAGGGTGTAGAGTGTAGGGTATAGAGTGTAGGGTATAGAGTGTAGAGTGTAGGGTATAGAGTGTATGCTATAGAGTGTATGGTGTAGAGTGTATGGTATAGAGTGTAGGGTATACAGTGTAGAGTGTATGGTATAGAGTGTAGGGTGTAGAGTGTAGGGTATAGAGTGTATGTTATAGAGTGTAGGGTATAGAGTGTAGGGTAGAGAGTGTAGAGTGTAGGGTATAGAGTGTAGGGTATAGAGTGTAGGGTATAGAGTGTAGAGTGTAGGGATTAGAGTGTAGGGTATAGAGTGTAGTGTGTAGAGTGTAGGGTATAGAGTGTAGAGTGTAGGGTATAGAGTGTATGGTATAGAGTGTAGGGTATAGAGTGTAGGGTGTAGAGTGTAGGGTATAGAGTGTAGGGTATAGAGTGTAGGGTATAGAGTGTAGGGAATAGAGTGTAGAGTGTAAGGTATAGAGTGTAGAGTTTAGGGTATAGAGTGTAGGGTATAGAGTGTAGAGTGTAGGGTATAGAGTGTATGGTATAGAGTGTAGGGTATAGAGTGTAGGGTGTAGAGTGTAGGGTATAGAGTGTAGGGTATAGAGTGTAGGGTATAGAGTGTAGGGAATAGAGTGTAGAGTGTAAGGTATAGAGTGTAGAGTGTAGGGTATAGAGTGTAGGGTATAGACTGTAGGGTATAAAGTGTAGGGTATAGATTGTAGGCTATAGAGTGTAGGGTATAGAGTGTAGGGTATAGAGTGTAGGGTATAGAGTGTAGGGTATAGAGTGTAGAGTGTAGGGTATAGTGTGTAGGATATAGAGTGCAGGGTGTAGAGTGTAGGGTATAGAGTGTAGGGTATAGAGTGTAGAGTGTAGGGTATAGAGTGTATGCTATAGAGTGTATGGTGTAGAGTGTATGGTATAGAGTGTAGGGTATAGAGTGTAGAGTGTAGGGTATAGAGTGTAGGGTATAGAGTGTATGTTATAGAGTGTAGGGTATAGAGTGTAGGGTGTAGAGTGTAGGGTATAGAGTGTAGGGTATAGAGTGTAGGGTATAGAGTGTAGGGTATAGAGTGTAGGGAATAGAGTGTAGAGTGTAAGGTATAGAGTGTAGAGTGTAGGGTATAGAGTGTAGGGTATAGACTGTAGGGTATAAAGTGTAGGGTATAGATTGTAGGCTATAGAGTGTAGGGTATAGAGTGTAGGGTATAGAGTGTAGGGTATAGAGTGTAGAGTGTAGGGTATAGAGTGTATGCTATAGAGTGTATGGTGTAGAGTGTATGGTATAGAGTGTAGGGTATAGAGTGTAGAGTGTAGGGTATAGAGTGTAGGGTATAGAGTGTATGTTATAGAGTGTAGGGTATAGAGTGTAGAGTGTAGGGTATAGAGTTTAGAGTGTAGGGTATAGAGTGTAGGGTATAGAGTGTAAGGTATAGAGTGTAGAGTGTAGGGTATAGAGTGTATGCTATAGAGTGTATGGTGTAGAGTGTATGGTATAGAGTGTAGGGTATACAGTGTAGAGTGTATGGTATAGAGTGTAGGGTGTAGAGTGTAGGGTATAGAGTGTATGTTATAGAGTGTAGGGTATAGAGTGTAGGGTAGAGAGTGTAGAGTGTAGGGTATAGAGTGTAGGGTATAGAGTGTAGGGTATAGAGTGTAGAGTGTAGGGATTAGAGTGTAGGGTATAGAGTGTAGTGTGTAGAGTGTAGGGTATAGAGTGTAGAGTGTAGGGTATAGAGTGTAGGGTATAGAGTGTAGGGTATAGAGTGTAGGGTGTAGAGTGTAGGGTATAGAGTGTAGGGTATAGAGTGTAGGGTATAGAGTGTAGGGAATAGAGTGTAGAGTGTAGGGTATAGAGTGTAGGGTATAGAGTGTAGGGTATAGAGTGTAGGGTATAGAGTGTAGAGTGTAGGGTATAGAGTGTAGGGTATAGACTGTAGGGTATAGAGTGTAGGGTATAGAGTGTAGGGTATAGATTGTAGAGTGTAGGCTATAGAGTGTAGGGTATAGAGTGTAGAGTGTAGGGTATAGAGTGTAGGGTATAGAGTGTAGGGTATAGAGTGTAGGGTATAGAGTGTAGAGTGTAGGGTATAGTGTGTAGGGTATAGAGTGCAGGGTGTAGAGTGTAGGGTATAGAGTGTAGGGTATAGAGTGTAGATTGTAGGGTATAGAATGTATGCTATAGAGTGTATGGTGTAGAGTGTATGGTATAGAGTGTAGGGTAGAGATTGTAGAGTGTAGGGTATAGAGTGTAGGGTATAGAGTGTAGAGTGTCGGGATTAGAGTGTAGGGTATAGAGTGTAGGATGTAGAGTGTAGGGTATAGAGTGTAGAGTGTAGGGTATAGAGTGTATGGTATAGAGTGTAGGGTATAGAGTGTAGGGTGTAGAGTGTAGGGTATAGAGTGTTGGGTATAGAGTGTAGGGTATAGAGTGTAGGGTATAGAGTGTAGGGTGTAGAGTGTAGGGTATAGAGTGTATGGTATAGAGTGTAGGGTATAGAATGTATGGTATAGAGTGTAGAGTGTAGGATATAGAGTGTAGGGTATAGAGTGTAGAGTGTAGGGTATAGAGTGTAGGGTATAGAGTGTAGGGTATAGAGTGTAGAGTGTAGGGATTAGAGTGTAGGGTATAGAGTGTAGGGTATAGAGTGTAGAGTGTAGGGTAGAGAGTGTAGGATATAGAGTGTAGAGTGTAGGGTATAGAGTGTAGGGTATAGAGTGTAGGGTATAGAGTGTAGAGTGTAGGGTATAGAGTGTAGAGTGTAGGGCATAGAGTGCAGAGTGTAGGGTATAGAGTGTAGGGTATAGAGTGTAGGGTAGAGAGTGTAGGGTAGAGAGTGTAGAGTGTAGGGATTAGAGTGTAGGGTATAGAGTGTAGGGTGTAGAGTGTAGGGCATAGAGTGTAGAGTGTAGGGTATAGAGTGTATGGTATAGAGTGTAGAGTATAGAGTGTAGGGTGTAGAGTGTAGGGTATAGAGTGTAGGGTATAGAGTGTAGGGTAGAGAGTGTAGGGAATAGAGTGTTGAGTGTAAGGTACAGAGTGTAGAGTGTAGGGCATAGAGTGTAGAGTGTAGGGTATAGAGTGTAGGGTATAGAGTGTAGGGTATAGAGTGTAGGATATACAGTGTAGGGTATAGAGTGTAGAGTGTAGGGTATAGAGTGTAGAATGTAGGGTATAGAGTGTAGAGTGTAGGGCATAGAGTGTAGATAGTAGGGTATAGAGTGTAGGGTATAGAGTGTAGGGTATAGAGTGTAGGGTATAGAGTGTAGAGTGTAGGGTATAGAGTGTAGAGTGTAGGGTATAGAGTGTAGGGTACAGAGTGTAGGGTATAGAGTGTAGGGTAGAGAGTGTAGATTGTAGGGTATAGAGTGTAGGGTATAGAGTGTAGGGTATAGAGTGTAGAGTGTAGGGATTAGAGTGTAGGGTATAGAGTGTAGGGTATAGAGTGTAGGGTGTAGAGTGTAGGGTATAGAGTGTAGGGTATAGAGTGTAGGGTATAGAGTGTAGGGTATAGAGTGTAGGGAATAGAGTGTAGAGTGTAAGGTATAGAGTGTAGAGTGTAGGGTATAGAGTGTAAGGTATAGAGTGTAGAGTGTAGGGATTAGAGTGTAGGGTATAGAGTGTAGGGTGTAGAGTGTAGGGCATAGAGTGTAGAGTGTAGGGTATAGAGTGTATGGTATAGAGTGTAGAGTATAGAGTGTAGGGTGTAGAGTGTAGGGTATAGAGTGTAGGGTATAGAGTGTAGGGTATAGAGTGTAGGGAATAGAGTGTAGAGTGTAAGGTATAGAGTGTAGAGTGTAGGGTATAGAGTGTAGGGTATAGAGTGTAGAGTGTAGGGATTAGAGTGTAGGGTATAGAGTGTAGGGTATAGTGTGTAGGGTATAGAGTGTAGAGTGTAGGGTATAGAGTGTAGAGTGTAGGGTATAGAGTGTAGGGCATAGAGTGTAGAGTGTAGGGTATAGAGTGTATGCTATAGAGTGTATGGTGTAGAGTGTATGGTATAGAGTGTAGGGTATACAGTGTAGAGTGTATGGTATAGAGTGTAGGGTGTAGAGTGTAGGGTATAGAGTGTATGTTATAGAGTGTAGGGTATAGAGTGTAGGGTAGAGAGTGTAGAGTGTAGGGTATAGAGTGTAGGGTATAGAGTGTAGGGTATAGAGTGTAGAGTGTAGGGATTAGAGTGTAGGGTATAGAGTGTAGTGTGTAGAGTGTAGGGTATAGAGTGTAGAGTGTAGGGTATAGAGTGTATGGTATAGAGTGTAGGGTATAGAGTGTAGGGTGTAGAGTGTAGGGTATAGAGTGTAGGGTATAGAGTGTAGGGTATAGAGTGTAGGGAATAGAGTGTGAGGTATAGAGTGTAGAGTATAGGGTATAGAGTGTAGGGTATAGAGTGTAGAGTGTAGGGATTAGAGTGTAGGGTATAGAGTGTAGGGTGTAGAGTGTAGGGTATAGAGTGTAGAGTGTAGGGTATAGAGTGTATGGTATAGAGTGTAGGGTATAGAGTGTAGGGTGTAGAGTGTAGGGTATAGAGTGTAGGGTATAGAGTGTAGGGTATAGAGTGTAGGGTATAGAGTTTAGGGAATCGAGTGTAGAGTGTAAGGTATAGAGTGTAGAGTGTAGGGTATAGAGTGTAGGGTATAGACTGTAGGGTATAGAGTGTAGGGTATAGATTGTAGGCTATAGAGTGTAGGGTATAGAGTGTAGGGTATAGAGTGTAGGGTATAGAGTGTAGGGTATAGAGTGTAGAGTGTAGGGTATAGTGTGTAGGGTATAGAGTGCAGGGTGTAGAGTGTAGGGTATAGAGTGTAGAGTGTAGGGTATAGAGTGTATGCTATAGAGTGTATGGTGTAGAGTGTATGGTATAGAGTGTAGGGTATAGATTGTAGAGTGTATGGTATAGAGTGTATGGTACAGAGTGTAGGGTATAGAGTGTAGAGTGTAGGGTATAGAGTGTAGGGTATAGAGTGTAGGGTATAGAGTGTAGGGTATAGAGTGTAGAGTGTAGGGTATATAGTGTATGGTACAGAGTGTAGGGTATAGAGTGTAGAGTGTAGGGTATAGAGTGTAGGGTATAGAGTGTAGGGTATAGAGTGTAGGGCATAGAGTGTAGGGTATAGAGTGTAGGGTGTAGAGTGTAGGGTATAGAGTGTAGGGTATAGAGTGTAGAGTGTAGGGTATAGAGTGTAGGGTATAGAGTGTAGGGCATAGAGTGTAGGGTATAGAGTGTAGGGTATAGAGTGTAGAGTGTAGGGTATAGCGTGTAGAGTGTCGGGTATAGAGTGTAGGGTATAGAGTGTAGGGTATAGAGTGTAGGGTATAGAGTGTAGAGTGTAGGGTATAGAGTGTAGAGTGTAGGGTATAGAGTGTATGGTATAGAGTGTAGGGTATTGAGTGTAGGGTGTAGAGTGTTGGGTATAGAGTGTAGGGTATAGAGTGTAGGGTATAGAGTGTATGGTATAGAGTGTAGGGAATAGAGTGTAGAGTGTAAGGTATAGAGTGTAGAGTGTAGGGTATAGAGTGTAGGGTATAGAGTGTAGAGTGTAGGGATTAGAGTGTAGGGTATAGAGTGTAGGGTATAGTGTGTAGGGTATAGAGTGTAGAGTGTAGGGTATAGAGTGTAGAGTGTAGGGTATAGAGTGTAGGGTATAGAGTGTAGGGTATAGAGTGTAGGGCATAGAGTGTAGGGTATAGAGTGTAGGGTATAGAGTGTAGAGTGTAGGGTATAGAGTGTAGGGTATAGAGTGTAGGGTATAGAGTGTAGAGTGTAGGGTATAGAGTGTAGGGTATAGAGTGTAGGGTATAGAGTGTAGGGTATAGAGTGTAGGGCATGAGTGTAGGGTATAGAGTGTAGGGTATAAGTGTAGAGTGTAGGGTATAGAGTGTAGGGTATAGAGTGTAGGGTATAGAGTGTAGAGTGTAGGACATAGAGTGTAGAGTATAGGGTATAGAGTGTAGGGTATAGAGTGTAGGGTAGAGAGTGTAGGGTAGAGAGTGTAGAGTGTAGGGATTAGAGTGTAGGGTATAGAGTGTAGGGTGTAGAGTGTAGGGCATAGAGTGTAGAGTGTAGGGTATAGAGTGTATGGTATAGAGTGTAGAGTATAGAGTGTAGGGTGTAGAGTGTAGGGTATAGAGTGTAGGGTATAGAGTGTAGGGTATAGAGAGTAGGGAATAGAGTGTTGAGTGTAAGGTACAGAGTGTAGAGTGTAGGGCATAGAGTGTAGAGTGTAGGGTATAGAGTGTAGGGTATAGAGTGTAGGGTATAGAGTGTAGGGTATACAGTGTAGGGTATAGAGTGTAGAGTGTAGGGTATAGAGTGTAGAGTGTAGGGTATAGAGTGTAGAGTGTAGGGCATAGAGTGTAGATTGTAGGGTATAGAGTGTAGGGTATAGAGTGTAGGGTATAGAGTGTAGGGTATAGAGTGTAGAGTGTAGGGTAGAGAGTGTAGAGTGTAGGGTATAGAGTGTAGGGTATAGAGTGTAGGGTATAGAGTGTAGAGTGTAGGGATTAGAGTGTAGGGTATAGAGTGTAGGGTGTGGAGTGTAGGGTATAGAGTGTAGAGTGTAGGGTATAGAGTGTAGGGTATAGAGTGTAGGGTATAGAGTGTAGGGTATAGAGTGTAGGGAATAGAGTGTAGAGTGTAAGGTATAGAGTGTAGAGTATAGGGTATAGAGTGTAGGGTATAGAGTGTAGGGTATAGAGTGTAGGGTATAGAGTGTAGGGTATAGAGTGTAGGGAATAGAGTGTAGAGTGTAAGGTATAGAGTGTAGAGTTTAGGGTATAGAGTGTAAGGTATAGAGTGTAGAGTGTAGGGATTAGAGTGTAGGGTATAGAGTGTAGGGTGTAGAGTGTAGGGCATAGAATGTAGAGTGTAGGGTATAGAGTGTATGGTATAGAGTGTAGAGTATAGAGTGTAGGGTGTAGAGTGTAGGGTATAGAGTGTAGGGTATAGAGTGTAGGGTATAGAGTGTAGGGAATAGAGTGTAGAGTGTAAGGTATAGAGTGTAGAGTGTAGAGTGTAGGGTATAGAGTGTAGAGTGTAGGGATTAGAGTGTAGGGTATAGAGTGTAGGGTATAGTGTGTAGGGTATAGAGTGTAGAGTGTAGGGTATAGAGTGTAGAGTGTAGGGTATAGAGTGTAGGGTATAGAGTGTAGAGTGTAGGGTATAGAGTGTATGCTATAGAGTGTATGGTGTAGAGTGTATGGTATAGAGTGTAGGGTATACAGTGTAGAGTGTATGGTATAGAGCGTAGGGTGTAGAGTGTAGGGTATAGAGTGTATGTTATAGAGTGTAGGGTATAGAGTGTAGGGTAGAGAGTGTAGAGTGTAGGGTATAGAGTGTAGGGTATAGAGTGTAGGGTATAGAGTGTAGAGTGTAGGGATTAGAGTGTAGGGTATAGAGTGTAGTGTGTAGAATGTAGGGTATAGAGTGTAGAGTGTAGGGTATAGAGTGTATGGTATAGAGTGTAGGGTATAGAGTGTAGGGTGTAGAGTGTAGGGTATAGAGTGTAGGGTATAGAGTGTAGGGTATAGAGTGTAGGGAATAGAGTGTAGAGTGTAAGGTATAGAGTGTAGAGTATAGGGTATAGAGTGTAGGGTATAGAGTGTAGAGTGTAGGGATTAGAGTGTAGGGTATAGAGTGTAGGGTGTAGAGTGTAGGGTATAGAGTGTAGAGTGTAGGGTATAGAGTGTATGGTATAGAGTGTAGGGTATAGAGTGTAGGGTGTAGAGTGTAGGGTATAGAGTGTAGGGTATAGAGTGTAGGGTATAGAGTGTAGGGTATAGAGTGTAGGGAATCGAGTGTAGAGTGTAAGGTATAGAGTGTAGAGTGTAGGGTATAGAGTGTAGGGTATAGACTGTAGGGTATAGAGTGTAGGGTATAGATTGTAGGCTATAAAGTGTAGGGTATAGAGTGTAGGGTATAGAGTGTAGGGTATAGAGTGTAGGGTATAGAGTGTAGAGTGTAGGGTATAGTGTGTAGGGTATAGAGTGCAGGGTGTAGAGTGTAGGGTATAGAGTGTAGGGTATAGAGTGTAGAGTGTAGGGTATAGAGTGTATGCTATAGAGTGTATGGTGTAGAGTGTATGGTATAGAGTGTAGGGTATAGAGTGTAGAGTGTAGGGTATAGAGTGTAGGGTATAGAGTGTAGGGTATAGAGTGTATGTTATAGAGTGTAGGGTATAGAGTGTAGAGTGTAGGGTATAGAGTTTAGAGTGTAGGGTATAGAGTGTAGGGTATAGAGTGTAAGGTATAGAGTGTAGGGTGTAGAGTGTAGGGTATAGATTGTAGGGTATAGAGTGTAGGGTATAGAGTGTACGGTATAGAGTGTAGGGTATGGAGTGTATGGTATAGAGTGTAGGGTATAGAGTGTAGGGTATAGAGTGTAGGGTATAAAGTGTAGAGTGTAGGGTATAGCGTGTAGAGTGTAGGGTATAGAGTGTAGGGTATATAGTGTATGGTACAGAGTGTAGGGTATAGAGTGTAGAGTGTAGGGTATAGAGTGTAGGGTATAGAGTGTAGGGTATAGAGTGTAGGGCATAGAGTGTAGGGTATAGAGTGTAGGGTGTAGAGTGTAGGGTATAGAGTGTAGGGTATAGAGTGTAGAGTGTAGGGTATAGAGTGTAGGGTATAGAGTGTAGGGTATAGAGTGTAGGGTATAGAGTGTAGGGTATAGAGTGTAGAGTGTAGGGTATAGCGTGTAGAGTGTCGGGTATAGAGTGTAGGGTATAGAGTGTAGGGTATAGAGTGTAGGGTATAGAGTGTAGAGTGTAGGGTATAGAGTGTAGAGTGTAGGGTATAGAGTGTATGGTATAGAGTGTAGGGTATTGAGTGTAGGGTGTAGAGTGTTGGGTATAGAGTGTAGGGTATAGAGTGTAGGGTATAGAGTGTAGGGTATATAGTTTGTATATAGTTTGTAAGCTTGCGAGCAGGGCCCTCACTCCTCCTGGTATCTGTTTTGAACTGTATTTCTGTTATGCTGTAATGTTTATTGTCTGTACAAGTCCCCTCTATAATTTGTAAAGCGCTGCGGAATATGTTGGCGCTATATAAATAAAATTATTATTATTATTATTATTATTATTATAGAGTGTAGGGAATAGAGTGTAGAGTGTAAGGTATAGAGTGTAGAGTGTAGGGTATAGAGTGTAGGGTATAGAGTGTAGAGTGTAGGGATTAGAGTGTAGGGTATAGAGTGTAGGGTATAGTGTGTAGGGTATAGAGTGTAGAGTGTAGGGTATAGAGTGTAGAGTGTAGGGTATAGAGTGTAGGGTATAGAGTGTAGGGTATAGAGTGTAGGGCATAGAGTGTAGGGTATAGAGTGTAGGGTATAGAGTGTAGAGTGTAGGGTATAGAGTGTAGGGTATAGAGTGTAGGGTATAGAGTGTAGAGTGTAGGGTATAGAGTGTAGGGTATAGAGTGTAGGGTATAGAGTGTAGGGCATAGAGTGTAGGGTATAGAGTGTAGGGTATAGAGTGTAGAGTGTAGGGTATAGAGTGTAGGGTATAGAGTGTAGGGTATAGAGTGTAGAGTGTAGGGCATAGAGTGTAGAGTGTAGGGTATAGAGTGTAGGGTATAGAGTGTAGGGTAGAGAGTGTAGGGTAGAGAGTGTATAGTGTAGGGATTAGAGTGTAGGGTATAGAGTGTAGGGTGTAGAGTGTAGGGCATAGAGTGTAGAGTGTAGGGTATAGAGTGTATGGTATAGAGTGTAGAGTATAGAGTGTAGGGTGTAGAGTGTAGGGTATAGAGTGTAGGGTATAGAGTGTAGGGTATAGAGTGTAGGGAATAGAGTGTTGAGTGTAAGGTACAGAGTGTAGAGTGTAGAGCATAGAGTGTAGAGTGTAGGGTATAGAGTGTAGGGTATAGAATGTAGGGTATAGAGTGTAGGGTATACAGTGTAGGGTATAGAGTGTAGAGTGTAGGGTATAGAGTGTAGAGTGTAGGGTATAGAGTGTAGAGTGTAGGGCATAGAGTGTAGATTGTAGGGTATAGAGTGTAGGGTATAGAGTGTAGGGTATAGAGTGTAGGGTATAGAGTGTAGAGTGTAGGGTAGAGAGTGTAGAGTGTAGGGTATAGAGTGTAGGGTATAGACTGTAGGGTATAGAGTGTAGAGTGTAGGGATTAGAGTGTAGGGTATAGAGTGTAGGGTGTGGAGTGTAGGGTATAGAGTGTAGAGTGTAGGGTATAGAGTGTAGGGTATAGAGTGTAGGGTATAGAGTGTAGGGAATAGAGTGTAGAGTGTAAGGTATAGAGTGTAGAGTATAGGGTATAGAGTGTAGGGTATAGAGTGTAGGGTATAGAGTGTAGGGTATAGAGTGTAGGGAATAGAGTGTAGAGTGTAAGGTATAGAGTGTAGAGTTTAGGGTATAGAGTGTAAGGTATAGAGTGTAGAGTGTAGGGATTAGAGTGTAGGGTATAGAGTGTAGGGTGTAGAGTGTAGGGCATAGAGTGTAGAGTGTAGGGTATAGAGTGTATGGTATAGAGTGTAGAGTATAGAGTGTAGGGTGTAGAGTGTAGGGTATAGAGTGTAGGGTATAGAGTGTAGGGTATAGAGTGTAGGGAATAGAGTGTAGAGTGTAAGGTATAGAGTGTAGAGTGTAGGGTATAGAGTGTAGGGTATAGAGTGTAGAGTGTAGGGATTAGAGTGTAGGGTATAGAGTGTAGGGTATAGTGTGTAGGGTATAGAGTGTAGAGTGTAGGGTATAGAGTGTAGAGTGTAGGGTATAGAGTGTAGGGTATAGAGTGTAGAGTGTAGGGTATAGAGTGTATGCTATAGAGTGTATTGTGTAGAGTGTATGGTATAGAGTGTAGGGTATACAGTGTAGAGTGTATGGTATAGAGCGTAGGGTGTAGAGTGTAGGGTATAGAGTGTATGTTATAGAGTGTAGGGTATAGAGTGTAGGGTAGAGAGTGTAGAGTGTAGGGTATAGAGTGTAGGGTATAGAGTGTAGGGTATAGAGTGTAGAGTGTAGGGATTAGAGTGTAGGGTATAGAGTGTAGTGTGTAGAATGTAGGGTATAGAGTGTAGAGTGTAGGGTATAGAGTGTATGGTATAGAGTGTAGGGTATAGAGTGTTGGGTGTAGAGTGTAGGGTATAGAGTGTAGGGTATAGAGTGTAGGGTATAGAGTGCAGGGAATAGAGTGTAGAGTGTAAGGTATAGAGTGTAGAGTATAGGGTATAGAGTGTAGGGTATAGAGTGTAGAGTGTAGGGATTAGAGTGTAGGGTATAGAGTGTAGGGTGTAGAGTGTAGGGTATAGAGTGTAGAGTGTAGGGTATAGAGTGTATGGTATAGAGTGTAGGGTATAGAGTGTAGGGTGTAGAGTGTAGGGTATAGAGTGTAGGGTATAGAGTGTAGGGTATAGAGTGTAGGGTATAGAGTGTAGGGAATCGAGTGTAGAGTGTAAGGTATAGAGTGTAGAGTGTAGGGTATAGAGTGTAGGGTATAGACTGTAGGGTATAGAGTGTAGGGTATAGATTGTAGGCTATAGAGTGTAGGGTATAGAGTGTTGGGTATAGAGTGTAGGGTATAGAGTGTAGGGTATAGAGTGTAGGGTATAGAGTGTAGAGTGTAGGGTATAGTGTGTAGGGTATAGAGTGCATGGTGTAGAGTGTAGGGTATAGAGTGTAGGGTATAGAGTGTAGAGTGTAGGGTATAGAGTGTATGCTATAGAGTGTATGGTGTAGAGTGTATGGTATAGAGTGTAGGGTATAGAGTGTAGAGTGTAGGGTATAGAGTGTAGGGTATAGAGTGTAGGGTATAGAGTGTATGTTATAGAGTGTAGGGTATAGAGTGTAGAGTGTAGGGTATAGAGTTTAGAGTGTAGGGTATAGAGTGTAGGGTATAGAGTGTAAGGTATAGAGTGTAGGGTGTAGAGTGTAGGGTATAGATTGTAGGGTATAGAGTGTAGGGTATAGAGTGTACGGTATAGAGTGTAGGGTATGGAGTGTATGGTATAGAGTGTAGGGTATAGAGTGTAGGGTATAGAGTGTAGGGTATAAAGTGTAGAGTGTAGGGTATAGCGTGTAGAGTGTAGGGTATAGAGTGTAGGGTATAGAGTGTAGGGTATAGAGTGTAGGGTATAGATTTTAGAGTGTAGGGTATAGAGTGTATGGTATAGAGTGTAGGGTATAGAGTGTAGGATGTAGAGTGTTTGGTATAGAGTGTAGGGTATAGAGTGTAGGGTATAGAGTGTAGGGTATAGAGTGTAGGGAATAGAGTGTAGAGTGTAAGGTATAGAGTGTAGAGTGTAGGGTATAGAGTGTAGGGTATAGAGTGTAGGGTATAGAGTGTAGAGTGTAGGGTATAGAGTGTAGAGTGTAGGGTATAGAGTGTAGGGTATAGAGTGTAGGGTAGAGTGTGTAGAGTGTAGGGTATAGAGTGTAGGGTATAGAGTGTAGGGTATAGAGTGTAGAGTGTAGGGATTAGAGTGTAGGGTATAGAGTGTAGGGTGTAGAGTGTAGGGAATAGAGTGTAGGGTATAGAGTGTAGGGTATAGAGTGTAGGGTGTAGAGTGTAGGGTATAGAGTGTATGGTATAGAGTGTAGGGTATAGAATGTATGGTATAGAGTGTAGAGTGTAGGATATAGAGTGTAGGGTATAGAGTGTAGAGTGTAGGGTATAGAGTGTAGGGTATAGAGTGTAGGGTATAGAGTGTAGAGTGTAGGGATTAGAGTGTAGGGTATAGAGTGTAGGGTATAGAGTGTAGAGTGTAGGGTAGAGAGTGTAGGATATAGAGTGTAGAGTGTAGGGTATAGAGTGTAGGGTATAGAGTGTAGGGTATAGAGTGTAGGGTATAGAGTGTAGAGTGTAGGGTATAGAGTGTAGGGTATAGAGTGTAGGGTATAGAGTGTAGAGTGTAGGGTATAGAGTGTAGGGTATAGAGTGTAGGGTATAGAGTGTAGGGCATAGAGTGTAGGGTATAGAGTGTAGGGTGTAGAGTGTAGGGTATAGAGTGTAGGGTATAGAGTGTAGAGTGTAGGGTATAGAGTGTAGGGTATAGAGTGTAGGGTATAGAGTGTAGGGTATAGAGTGTAGGGTATAGAGTGTAGAGTGTAGGGTATAGCGTGTAGAGTGTCGGGTATAGAGTGTAGGGTATAGAGTGTAGGGTATAGAGTGTAGGGTATAGAGTGTACAGTGTAGGGTATAGAGTGTAGAGTGTAGGGTATAGAGTGTATGGTATAGAGTGTAGGGTATAGAGTGTAGGGTGTAGAGCGTTCGGTATAGAGTGTAGGGTATAGAGTGTAGGGTATAGAGTGTAGGGTATAGAGTGTAGGGAATAGAGTGTAGAGTGTAAGGTATAGAGTGTAGAGTGTAGGGTATAGAGTGTAAGGTATAGAGTGTAGAGTGTAGGGATTAGAGTGTAGGGTATAGAGTGTATGGTGTAGAGTGTAGGGCATAGAGTGTAGAGTGTAGGGTATAGAGTGTATGGTATAGAGTGTAGAGTATAGAGTGTAGGGTGTAGAGTGTAGGGTATAGAGTGTAGGGTATAGAGTGTAGGGTATAGAGTGTAGGGAATAGAGTGTAGAGTGTAAGGTATAGAGTGTAGAGTGTAGGGTATAGAGTGTAGGGTATAGAGTGTAGAGTGTAGGGATTAGAGTGTAGGGTATAGAGTGTAGGGTATAGTGTGTAGGGTATAGAGTGTAGAGTGTAGGGTATAGAGTGTAGAGTGTAGGGTATAGAGTGTAGGGCATAGAGTGTAGAGTGTAGGGTATAGAGTGTATGCTATAGAGTGTATGGTGTAGAGTGTATGGTATAGAGTGTAGGGTATACAGTGTAGAGTGTATGGTATAGAGTGTAGGGTGTAGAGTGTAGGGTATAGAGTGTATGTTATAGAGTGTAGGGTATAGAATGTAGGGTAGAGAGTGTAGAGTGTAGGGTATAGAGTGTAGGGTATAGAGTGTAGGGTATAGAGTGTAGAGTGTAGGGATTAGAGTGTAGGGTATAGAGTGTAGTGTGTAGAGTGTAGGGTATAGAGTGTAGAGTGTAGAGTATAGAGTGTATGGTATAGAGTGTAGGGTATAGAGTGTAGGGTGTAGAGTGTAGGGTATAGAGTGTAGGGTATAGAGTGTAGGGTATAGAGTGTAGGGAATAGAGTGTAGAGTGTGAGGTATAGAGTGTAGAGTATAGGGTATAGAGTGTAGGGTATAGAGTGTAGAGTGTAGGGATTAGAGTGTAGGGTATAGAGTGTAGGGTGTAGAGTGTAGGGTATAGAGTGTAGAGTGTAGGGTATAGAGTGTATGGTATAGAGTGTAGGGTATAGAGTGTAGGGTGTAGAGTGTAGGGCATAGAGTGTAGGGTATAGAGTGTAGGGTATAGAGTGTAGGGTATAGAGTGTAGGGAATCGAGTGTAGAGTGTAAGGTATAGAGTGTAGAGTGTAGGGTATAGAGTGTAGGGTATAGACTGTAGGGTATAGAGTGTAGGGTATAGATTGTAGGCTATAGAGTGTAGGGTATAGAGTGTAGGGTATAGAGTGTAGAGTGTAGGGTATAGAGTGTAGGGTATAGAGTGTAGGGTATAGAGTGTAGGGTATAGAGTGTAGAGTGTAGGGTATAGTGTGTAGGGTATAGAGTGCAGGGTGTAGAGTGTAGGGTATAGAGTGTAGGGTATAGAGTGTAGAGTGTAGGGTATAGAGTGTATGCTATAGAGTGTATGGTGTAGAGTGTATGGTATAGAGTGTAGGGTATAGATTGTAGAGTGTATGGTATAGAGTGTATGGTACAGAGTGTAGGGTATAGAGTGTAGAGTGTAGGGTATAGAGTGTAGGGTATAGAGTGTAGGGTATAGAGTGTAGGGTATAGAGTGTAGAGTGTAGGGTATATAGTGTATGGTACAGAGTGTAGGGTATAGAGTGTAGAGTGTAGGGTATAGAGTGTAGGGCATAGAGTGTAGGGTATAGAGTGTAGGGTGTAGAGTGTAGGGTATAGAGTGTAGGGTATAGAGTGTAGAGTGTAGGGTATAGAGTGTAGGGTATAGAGTGTAGGGTATAGAGTGTAGGGTATAGAGTGCAGGGTGTAGAGTGTAGGGTATAGAGTGTAGGGTATAGAGTGTAGAGTGTAGGGTATAGAGTGTATGCTATAGAGTGTATGGTGTAGAGTGTATGGTATAGAGTGTAGGGTATAGATTGTAGAGTGTATGGTATAGAGTGTATGGTACAGAGTGTAGGGTATAGAGTGTAGAGTGTAGGGTATAGAGTGTAGGGTATAGAGTGTAGGGTATAGAGTGTAGGGTATAGAGTGTAGAGTGTAGGGTATATAGTGTATGGTACAGAGTGTAGGGTATAGAGTGTAGAGTGTAGGGTATAGAGTGTAGGGCATAGAGTGTAGGGTATAGAGTGTAGGGTGTAGAGTGTAGGGTATAGAGTGTAGGGTATAGAGTGTAGGGTGTAGAGTGTAGGGTATAGAGTGTAGGGTATAGAGTGTAGAGTGTAGGGTATAGAGTGTAGGGTATAGAGTGTAGGGTATAGAGTGTAGGGTATAGAGTGTAGGGTATAGAGTGTAGAGTGTAGGGTATAGAGTGTAGAGTGTAGGGTATAGAGTGTATGGTATAGAGTGTAGGGTATAGAGTGTAGGGTGTAGAGCGTTGGGTATAGAGTGTAGGGTATAGAGTGTAGGGTATAGAGTGTAGGGTATAGAGTGTAGGGAATAGAGTGTAGAGTGTAAGGTATAGAGTGTAGAGTGTAGGGTATAGAGTGTAAGGTATAGAGTGTAGAGTGTAGGGATTAGAGTGTAGGGTATAGAGTGTAGGGTGTAGAGTGTAGGGCATAGAGTGTAGAGTGTAGGGTATAGAGTGTATGGTATAGAGTGTAGAGTATAGAGTGTAGGGTGTAGAGTGTAGGGTATAGAGTGTAGGGTATAGAGTGTAGGGTATAGAGTGTAGGGAATAGAGTGTAGAGTGTAAGGTATAGAGTGTAGAGTGTAGGGTATAGAGTGTAGGGTATAGAGTGTAGAGTGTAGGGATTAGAGTGTAGGGTATAGAGTGTAGGGTATAGTGTGTAGGGTATAGAGTGTAGAGTGTAGGGTATAGAGTGTAGAGTGTAGGGTATAGAGTGTAGGGCATAGAGTGTAGAGTGTAGGGTATAGAGTGTATGCTATAGAGTGTATGGTGTAGAGTGTATGGTATAGAGTGTAGGGTATACAGTGTAGAGTGTATGGTATAGAGTGTAGGGTGTAGAGTGTAGGGTATAGAGTGTATGTTATAGAGTGTAGGGTATAGAATGTAGGGTAGAGAGTGTAGAGTGTAGGGTATAGAGTGTAGGGTATAGAGTGTAGGGTATAGAGTGTAGAGTGTAGGGATTAGAGTGTAGGGTATAGAGTGTAGTGTGTAGAGTGTAGGGTATAGAGTGTAGAGTGTAGAGTATAGAGTGTATGGTATAGAGTGTAGGGTATAGAGTGTAGGGTGTAGAGTGTAGGGTATAGAGTGTAGGGTATAGAGTGTAGGGTATAGAGTGTAGGGAATAGAGTGTAGAGTGTGAGGTATAGAGTGTAGAGTATAGGGTATAGAGTGTAGGGTATAGAGTGTAGAGTGTAGGGATTAGAGTGTAGGGTATAGAGTGTAGGGTGTAGAGTGTAGGGTATAGAGTGTAGAGTGTAGGGTATAGAGTGTATGGTATAGAGTGTAGGGTATAGAGTGTAGGGTGTAGAGTGTAGGGTATAGAGTGTAGGGTATAGAGTGTAGGGTATAGAGTGTAGGGTATAGAGTGTAGGGAATCGAGTGTAGAGTGTAAGGTATAGAGTGTAGAGTGTAGGGTATAGAGTGTAGGGTATAGACTGTAGGGTATAGAGTGTAGGGTATAGATTGTAGGCTATAGAGTGTAGGGTATAGAGTGTAGGGTATAGAGTGTAGAGTGTAGGGTATAGAGTGTAGGGTATAGAGTGTAGGGTATAGAGTGTAGGGTATAGAGTGTAGAGTGTAGGGTATAGTGTGTAGGGTATAGAGTGCAGGGTGTAGAGTGTAGGGTATAGAGTGTAGGGTATAGAGTGTAGAGTGTAGGGTATAGAGTGTATGCTATAGAGTGTATGGTGTAGAGTGTATGGTATAGAGTGTAGGGTATAGATTGTAGAGTGTATGGTATAGAGTGTATGGTACAGAGTGTAGGGTATAGAGTGTAGAGTGTAGGGTATAGAGTGTAGGGTATAGAGTGTAGGGTATAGAGTGTAGGGTATAGAGTGTAGAGTGTAGGGTATATAGTGTATGGTACAGAGTGTAGGGTATAGAGTGTAGAGTGTAGGGTATAGAGTGTAGGGCATAGAGTGTAGGGTATAGAGTGTAGGGTGTAGAGTGTAGGGTATAGAGTGTAGGGTATAGAGTGTAGAGTGTAGGGTATAGAGTGTAGGGTATAGAGTGTAGGGTATAGAGTGTAGGGTTTAGAGAGTAGGGTATAGAGTGTAGAGTGTAGGGTATAGCGTGTAGAGTGTCGGGTATAGAATGTAGGGTATAGAGTGTAGGGTATAGAGTGTAGGGTATAGAGTGTAGAGTGTAGGGTATAGAGTGTAGAGTGTAGGGTATAGAGTGTATGGTATAGAGTGTAGGGTATTGAGTGTAGGGTGTAGAGTGTTGGGTATAGAGTGTAGGGTATAGAGTGTAGGGTATAGAGTGTAGGGTATAGAGTGTAGGGAATAGAGTGTAGAGTGTAAGGTATAGAGTGTAGAGTGTAGGGTATAGAGTGTAGAGTGTAGGGATTAGAGTGTAGGGTATAGAGTGTAGGGTATAGTGTGTCGGGTATAGAGTGTAGAGTGTAGGGTGTAGAGTGTAGAGTGTAGGGTATAGAGTGTAGGGTATAGAGTGTAGGGTATAGAGTGTAGGGCATAGAGTGTAGGGTATAGAGTGTAGGGTATAGAGTGTAGAGTGTAGGGTATAGAGTGTAGGGTATAGAGTGTAGGGTATAGAGTGTAGAGTGTAGGGTATAGAGTGTAGGGTATAGAGTGTAGGGTATAGAGTGTAGGGTATAGAGTGTAGGAGATAGAGTGTAGGGTATAGAGTGTAGGGTATAGAGTGTAGAGTGTAGGGTATAGAGTGTAGGGTATAGAGTGTAGGGTATAGAGTGTAGAGTGTAGGGCATAGAGTGTAGAGTGTAGGGTATAGAGTGTAGGGTATAGAGTGTAGGGTAGAGAGTGTAGGGTAGAGAGTGTAGAGTGTAGGGATTAGAGTGTAGGGTATAGAGTGTAGGGTGTAGAGTGTAGGGCATAGAGTGTAGAGTGTAGGGTATAGAGTGTATGGTATAGAGTGTAGAGTATAGAGTGTAGGGTGTAGAGTGTAGGGTATAGAGTGTAGGGTATAGAGTGTAGGGTATAGAGTGTAGGGAATAGAGTGTTGAGTGTAAGGTACAGAGTGTAGAGTGTAGGGCATAGAGTGTAGGGTATAGAGTGTAGGGCATAGAGTGTAGGGTATAGAGTGTAGGGTGTAGAGTGTAGGGTATAGAGTGTAGGGTATAGAGTGTAGAGTGTAGGGTATAGAGTGTAGGGTATAGAGTGTAGGGTTTAGAGTGTAGTGTATAGAGTGTAGAGTGTAGGGTATAGCGTGTAGAGTGTCGGGTATAGAGTGTAGGGTATAGAGTGTAGGGTATAGAGTGTAGAGTGTAGGGTATAGTGTGTAGGGTATAGAGTGCAGGGTGTAGAGTGTAGGGTATAGAGTGTAGGGTATAGAGTGTAGAGTGTAGGGTATAGAGTGTATGCTATAGAGTGTATGGTGTAGAGTGTATGGTATAGAGTGTAGGGTATAGATTGTAGAGTGTATGGTATAGAGTGTATGGTACAGAATGTAGGGTATAGAGTGTAGAGTGTAGGGTATAGAGTGTAGGGTATAGAGTGTAGGGTATAGAGTGTAGAGTGTAGGGTATATAGTGTATGGTACAGAGTGTAGGGTATAGAGTGTAGAGTGTAGGGTATAGAGTGTAGGGTATAGAGTGTAGGGTATAGAGTGTAGGGCATAGAGTGTAGGGTATAGAGTGTAGGGTGTAGAGTGTAGGGTATAGAGTGTAGGGTATAGAGTGTAGAGTGTAGGGTATAGAGTGTAGGGTATAGAGTGTAGGGTATAGAGTGTAGGGTTTAGAGTGTAGGGTATAGAGTGTAGAGTGTAGGGTATAGCGTGTAGAGTGTCGGGTATAGAGTGTAGGGTATAGAGTGTAGGGTATAGAGTGTAGGGTATAGAGTGTAGAGTGTAGGGTATAGAGTGTAGAGTGTAGGGTATAGAGTGTATGGTATAGAGTGTAGGGTATTGAGTGTAGGGTGTAGAGTGTTGGGTATAGAGTGTAGGGTATAGAGTGTAGGGTATAGAGTGTAGGGTATAGAGTGTAGGGAATAGAGTGTAGAGTGTAAGGTATAGAGTGTAGAGTGTAGGGTATAGAGTGTAGGGTATAGAGTGTAGAGTGTAGGGATTAGAGTGTAGGGTATAGAGTGTAGGGTATAGTGTGTAGGGTATAGAGTGTAGAGTGTAGGGTATAGAGTGTAGAGTGTAGGGTATAGAGTGTAGGGTATAGAGTGTAGGGCATAGAGTGTAGGGTATAGAGTGTAGGGTATAGAGTGTAGAGTGTAGGGTATAGAGTGTAGGGTATAGAGTGTAGGGTATAGAGTGTAGAGTGTAGGGTATAGAGTGTAGGGTATAGAGTGTAGGGTATAGAGTGTAGGGTATAGAGTGTAGGGCATAGAGTGTAGGGTATAGAGTGTAGGGTATAGAGTGTAGATTGTAGGGTATAGAGTGTAGGGTATAGAGTGTAGGGTATAGAGTGTAGAGTGTAGGGCATAGAGTGTAGAGTGTAGGGTATAGAGTGTAGGGTATAGAGTGTAGGGTAGAGAGTGTAGGGTAGAGAGTGTAGAGTGTAGGGATTAGAGTGTAGGGTATAGAGTGTAGGGTGTAGAGTGTAGGGCATAGAGTGTAGAGTGTAGGGTATAGAGTGTATGGTATAGAGTGTAGAGTATAGAGTGTAGGGTGTAGAGTGTAGGGTATAGAGTGTAGGGTATAGAGTGTAGGGTATAGAGTGTAGGGAATAGAGTGTTGAGTGTAAGGTACAGAGTGTAGAGTGTAGGGCATAGAGTGTAGAGTGTAGGGTATAGAGTGTAGGGTATAGAGTGTAGGGTATAGAGTGTAGGGTATACAGTGTAGGGTATAGAGTGTAGAGTGTAGGGTATAGAGTGTAGAGTGTAGGGTATAGAGTGTAGAGTGTAGGGCATAGAGTGTAGATTGTAGGGTATAGAGTGTAGGGTATAGAGTGTAGGGTATAGAGTGTAGGGTATAGAGTGTAGAGTGTAGGGTAGAGAGTGTAGAGTGTAGGGTATAGAGTGTAGGGTATAGAGTGTAGGGTATAGAGTGTAGAGTGTAGGGATTAGCGTGTAGGGTATAGAGTGTAGGGTGTGGAGTGTAGGGTATAGAGTGTAGAGTGTAGGGTATAGAGTGTAGGGTATAGAGTGTAGGGTATAGAGTGTAGGGTATAGAGTGTAGGGAATAGAGTGTAGAGTGTAAGGTATAGAGTGTAGAGTATAGGGTATAGAGTGTAGGGTATAGAGTGTAGGGTATAGAGTGTAGGGTATAGAGTGTAGGGTATAGAGTGTAGGGAATAGAGTGTAGAGTGTAAGGTATAGAGTGTAGAGTGTAGGGTATAGAGTGTAAGGTATAGAGTGTAGAGTGTAGGGATTAGAGTGTAGGGTATAGAGTGTAGGGTGTAGAGTGTAGGGCATAGAGTGTAGAGTGTAGGGTATAGAGTGTATGGTATAGAGTGTAGAGTATAGAGTGTAGGGTGTAGAGTGTAGGGTATAGAGTGTAGGGTATAGAGTGTAGGGTATAGAGTGTAGGGAATAGAGTGTAGAGTGTAAGGTATAGAGTGTAGAGTGTAGGGTATAGAGTGTAGGGTATAGAGTGTAGGGTATAGAGTGTAGAGTGTAGGGATTAGAGTGTAGGGTATAGAGTGTAGGGTATAGTGTGTAGGGTATAGAGTGTAGAGTGTAGGGTATAGAGTGTAGAGTGTAGGGTATAGAGTGTAGGGTATAGAGTGTAGAGTGTAGGGTATAGAGTGTATGCTATAGAGTGTATGGTGTAGAGTGTATGGTATAGAGTGTAGGGTATACAGTGTAGAGTGTATGGTATAGAGCGTAGGGTGTAGAGTGTAGGGTATAGAGTGTATGTTATAGAGTGTAGGGTATAGAGTGTAGGGTAGAGAGTGTAGAGTGTAGGGTATAGAGTGTAGGGTATAGAGTGTAGGGTATAGAGTGTAGAGTGTAGGGATTAGAGTGTAGGGTATAGAGTGTAGTGTGTAGAATGTAGGGTATAGAGTGTAGAGTGTAGGGTATAGAGTGTATGGTATAGAGTGTAGGGTATAGAGTGTAGGGTGTAGAGTGTAGGGTATAGAGTGTAGGGTATAGAGTGTAGGGTATAGAGTGTAGGGAATAGAGTGTGGAGTGTAAGGTATAGAGTGTAGAGTATAGGGTATAGAGTGTAGGGTATAGATTGTAGAGTGTAGGGATTAGAGTGTAGGGTATAGAGTGTAGGGTGTAGAGTGTAGGGTATAGAGTGTAGAGTGTAGGGTATAGAGTGTATGGTATAGAGTGTAGGGTATAGAGTGTAGGGTGTAGAGTGTAGGGTATAGAGTGTAGGGTATAGAGTGTAGGGTATAGAGTGTAGGGTATAGAGTGTAGGGAATCGAATGTAGAGTGTAAGGTATAGAGTGTAGAGTGTAGGGTATAGAGTGTAGGGTATAGACTGTAGGGTATAGAGTGTAGGGTATAGATTGTAGGCTATAGAGTGTAGGGTATAGAGTGTAGGGTATAGAGTGTAGGGTATAGAGTGTAGGGTATAGAGTGTAGGGTATAGAGTGTAGAGTGTAGGGTATAGTGTGTAGGGTATAGAGTGCAGGGTGTAGAGTGTAGGGTATAGAGTGTAGGGTATAGAGTGTAGAGTGTAGGGTATAGAGTGTATGCTATAGAGTGTATGGTGTAGAGTGTATGGTATAGAGTGTAGGGTATAGAGTGTAGAGTGTAGGGTATAGAGTGTAGGGTATAGAGTGTAGGGTATAGAGTGTATGTTATAGAGTGTAGGGTATAGAGTGTAGAGTGTAGGGTATAGAGTTTAGAGTGTAGGGTATAGAGTGTAGGGTATAGAGTGTAAGGTATAGAGTGTAGGGTGTAGAGTGTAGGGTATAGATTGTAGGGTATAGAGTGTAGGGTATAAAGTGTAGAGTGTAGGGTATAGCGTGTAGAGTGTAGGGTATAGAGTGTAGGGTATAGAGTGTAGGGTATAGAGTGTAGGGTATAGAGTGTAGAGTGTAGGGTATAGAGTGTATGGTATAGAGTGTAGGGTATAGAGTGTAGGGTGTAGAGTGTTGGGTATAGAGTGTAGGGTATAGAGTGTAGGGTATAGAGTGTAGGGTATAGAGGGTAGGGAATAGAGTGTAGAGTGTAAGGTATAGAGTGTAGAGTGTAGGGTATAGAGTGTAGGGTATAGAGTGTAGGGTATAGAGTGTAGAGTGTAGGGTATAGAGTGTAGAGTGTAGGGTATAGAGTGTAGGGTATAGAGTGTAGGGTATAGAGTGTAGGGTAGAGTGTGTAGAGTGTAGGGTATAGAGTGTAGGGTATAGAGTGTAGGGTATAGAGTGTAGAGTGTAGGGATTAGAGTGTAGGGTATAGAGTGTAGGGTGTAGAGTGTAGGGTATAGAGTGTAGAGTGTAGTGTATAGAGTGTATGGTATAGAGTGTAGGGTGTAGAGTGTAGGGTATAGAGTGTAGGGTATAGAGTGTAGGGTATAGAGTGTATGTTATAGAGTGTAGGGTATAGAGTGTAGGGTAGAGAGTGTAGAGTGTAGGGTATAGAGTGTAGGGTATAGAGTGTAGGGTATAGATTGTAGAGTGTAGGCTATAGAGTGTAGGGTATAGAGTGTAGGGTATAGAGTGTATGTTATAGAGTGTAGGGTATAGAGTGTAGGGTAGAGAGTGTAGAGTGTAGGGTATAGAGTGTAGGGTATAGAGTGTAGGGTATAGATTGTAGAGTGTAGGCTATAGAGTGTAGGGTATAGAGTGTAGAGTGTCGGGATTAGAGTGTAGGGTATAGAGTGTGGGATGTAGAGTGTAGGGTATAGAGTGTAGAGTGTAGGATATAGAGTGTATAGTATAGAGTGTAGGGTATAGAGTGTAGGGTGTAGAGTGTAGGGTATAGAGTGTAGGGAATAGAGTGTAGGGTATAGAGTGTAGGGTATAGAGTGTAGGGTGTAGAGTGTAGGGTATAGAGTGTATGGTATAGAGTGTAGGGTATAGAATGTATGGTATAGAGTGTAGAGTGTAGGATATAGAGTGTGGGGTATAGAGTGTAGAGTGTAGGGTATAGAGTGTAGGGTATAGAGTGTAGGGTATAGAGTGTAGAGTGTAGGGATTAGAGTGTAGGGTATAGAGTGTAGGGTATAGAGTGTAGAGTGTAGGGTAGAGAGTGTAGGATATAGAGTGTAGAGTGTAGGGTATAGAGTGTAGGGTATAGAGTGTAGGGTATAGAGTGTGTGGTATAGAGTGTAGAGTGTAGGGTATAGAGTGTAGGGTATAGAGTGTAGGGTATAGAGTGTAGAGTGTAGGGTATAGAGTGTAGGGTATAGAGTGTAGGGTATAGAGTGTAGGGCATAGAGTGTAGGGTATAGAGTGTAGGGTGTAGAGTGTAGGATATAGAGTGTAGGGTATAGAGTGTAGAGTGTAGGGTATAGAGTGTAGGGTATAGAGTGTAGGGTATAGAGTGTAGGGTATAGAGTGTAGGGTATAGAGTGTAGAGTGTCGGGTATAGAGTGTAGGGTATAGAGTGTAGGGTATAGAGTGTAGGGTATAGAGTGTAGAGTGTAGGGTATAGAGTGTAGAGTGTAGGGTATAGAGTGTATGGTATAGAGTGTAGGGTATAGAGTGTAGGGTGTAGAGCGTTGGGTATAGAGTGTAGGGTATAGAGTGTAGGGTATAGAGTGTAGGGTATAGAGTGTAGGGATAGAGTGTAGAGTGTAAGGTATAGAGTGTAGAGTGTAGGGTATAGAGTGTAGGGTATAGAGTGTAGAGTGTAGGGATTAGAGTGTAGGGTATAGAGTGTAGGGTATAGTGTGTAGGGTATAGAGTGTAGAGTGTAGGGTATAGAGTGTAGAGTGTAGGGTATAGAGTGTAGGGTATAGAGTGTAGGGTATAGAGTGTAGGGCATAGAGTGTAGGGTATAGAGTGTAGGGTATAGAGTGTAGAGTGTAGGGTATAGAGTGTAGGGTATAGAGTGTAGGGTATAGAGTGTAGAGTGTAGGGTATAGAGTGTAGGGTATAGAGTGTAGGGTATAGAGTGTAGGGTATAGAGTGTAGGGCATAGAGTGTAGGGTATAGAGTGTAGGGTATAGAGTGTAGAGTGTAGGGTATAGAGTGTAGGGTATAGAGTGTAGGGTATAGAGTGTAGAGTGTAGGGCATAGAGTGTAGAGTGTAGGGTATAGAGTGTAGGGTATAGAGTGTAGGGTGTAGAGTGTAGGGCATAGAGTGTAGCGTGTAGGGTATAGAGTGTATGGTATAGAGTGTAGAGTATAGAGTGTAGGGTGTAGAGTGTAGGGTATAGAGTGTAGGGTATAGAGTGTAGGGTATAGAGTGTAGGGAATAGAGTGTTGAGTGTAAGGTACAGAGTGTAGAGTGTAGGGCATAGAGTGTAGAGTGTAGGGTATAGAGTGTAGGGTATAGAGTGTAGGGTATAGAGTGTAGGGTATACAGTGTAGGGTATAGAGTGTAGAGTGTAGAGTATAGAGTGTAGAGTGTAGGGTATAGAGTGTAGAGTGTAGGGCATAGAGTGTAGATTGTAGGGTATAGAGTGTAGGGTATAGAGTGTAGGGTATAGAGTGTAGGGTATAGAGTGTAGAGTGTAGGGTATAGAGTGTAGAGTGTAGGGTATAGAGTGTAGGGTACAGAGTAAAGGGTATAGAGTGTAGGGTAGAGAGTGTAGAGTGTAGGGTATAGAGTGTAGGGTATAGAGTGTAGGGTATAGAGTGTAGAGTGTAGGGATTAGAGTGTAGGGTATAGAGTGTAGGGTGTGGAGTGTAGGGTATAGAGTGTAGAGTGTAGGGTATAGAGTGTATGGTATAGAGTGTAGGGTATAGAGTGTAGGGTGTAGAGTGTAGGGTATAGAGTGTAGGGTATAGAGTGTAGGGTATAGAGTGTAGGGTATAGAGTGTAGGGAATAGAGTGTAGAGTGTAAGGTATAGAGTGTAGAGTGTAGGGTATAGAGTTTAAGGTATAGAGTGTAGAGTGTAGGGATTAGAGTGTAGGGTATAGAGTGTAGGGTGTAGAGTGTAGGGCATAGAGTGTAGAGTGTAGGTTATAGAGTGTATGGTATAGAGTGTAGAGTATAGAGTGTAGGGTGTAGAGTGTAGGGTATAGAGTGTAGTGTATAGAGTGTAGGGTATAGAGTGTAGGGAATAGAGTGTAGAGTGTAAGGTATAGAGTGTAGAGTGTAGGGTATAGAGTGTAGTGTATAGAGTGTAGAGTGTAGGGATTAGAGTGTAGGGTATAGAGTGTAGGGTATAGTGTGTAGGGTATAGAGTGTAGAGTGTAGGGTATAGAGTGTAGAGTGTAGGGTATAGAGTGTAGGGTATAGAGTGTAGGGTATAGAGTGTAGGGCATAGAGTGAAGGGTATAGAGTGTAGGGTATAGAGTGTAGAGTGTAGGGCATAGAGTGTAGGGTATAGAGTGTAGGGTATAGAGTGTAGAGTGTAGGGTATAGAGTGTATGGTATAGAGTGTAGGGTATAGAGTGTAGGGCATAGAGTGTAGGGTATAGAGTGTAGGGTATAGAGTGTAGGGTGTAGAGTGTAGGGTATTGATTTTAGGGTATAGAGTGTAGGGTATAGAGTGTAGAGTGTAGGGCATAGAGTGTAGAGTGTAGGGTATAGAGTGTAGAATATAGAGTGTAGGGTAGAGAGTGTAGGGTAGAGAGTGTAGAGTGTAGGGATTAGAGTGTAGGGTATAGAGTGTAGGGTGTAGAGTGTAGGGCATAGAGTGTAGAGTGTAGGGTATAGAGTGTATGGTATAGAGTGTAGAGTATAGAGTGTAGGGTGTAGAGTGTAGGGTATAGAGTGTAGGGTATAGAGTGTAGGGTATAGAGTGTAGGGAATAGAGTGTAGAGTGTAAGGTATAGAGTGTAGAGTGTAGGGTATAGAGTGTAGTGTATAGAGTGTAGAGTGTAGGGATTAGAGTGTAGGGTATAGAGTGTAGGGTATAGTGTGTAGGGTATAGAGTGTAGAGTGTAGGGTATAGAGTGTAGAGTGTAGGGTATAGAGTGTAGGGTATAGAGTGTAGGGTATAGAGTGTAGGGCATAGAGTGAAGGGTATAGAGTGTAGGGTATAGAGTGTAGAGTGTAGGGTATAGAGTGTAGGGTATAGAGTGTAGGGTATAGAGTGTAGAGTGTAGGGTATAGAGTGTAGGGTATAGAGTGTAGGGTATAGAGTGTAGGGCATAGAGTGTAGGGTATAGAGTGTAGGGTATAGAGTGTAGGGTGTAGAGTGTAGGGTATAGATTTTAGGGTATAGAGTGTAGGGTATAGAGTGTAGAGTGTAGGGCATAGAGTGTAGAGTGTAGGGTATAGAGTGTAGAATATAGAGTGTAGGGTAGAGAGTGTAGGGTAGAGAGTGTAGAGTGTAGGGATTAGAGTGTAGGGTATAGAGTGTAGGGTGTAGAGTGTAGGGCATAGAGTGTAGAGTGTAGGGTATAGAGTGTATGGTATAGAGTGTAGAGTATAGAGTGTAGGGTGTAGAGTGTAGGGTATAGAGTGTAGGGTATAGAGTGTAGGGTATAGAGTGTAGGGAATAGAGTGTTGAGTGTAAGGTACAGAGTGTAGAGTGTAGGGCATAGAGTGTAGAGTGTAGGGTATAGAGTGTAGGGTATAGAGTGCAGGGTATAGAGTGTAGGGTATACAGTGTAGGGTATAGAGTGTAGAGTGTAGGGTATAGAGTGTAGAGTGTAGGGTATAGAGTGTAGAGTGTAGGGCATAGAGTGTAGATTGTAGGGTATAGAGTGTAGGGTATAGAGTGTAGGGTATAGAGTGTAGGGTATAGAGTGTAGAGTGTAGGGTATAGAGTGTAGAGTGTAGGGTATAGAGTGTAGGGTACAGAGTGTAAGGTATAGAGTGTAGGGTAGAGAGTGTAGAGTGTAGGGTATAGAGTGTAGGGTATAGAGTGTAGGGTATAGAGTGTAGAGTGTAGGGATTAGAGTGTAGGGTATGGAGTGTAGGGTATAGAGTGTAGAGTGTAGGGTATAGAGTGTATGGTATAGAGTGTAGGGTATAGAGTGTAGGGTGTAGAGTGTAGGGTATAGAGTGTAGGGTATAGAGTGTAGGGTATAGAGTGTAGGGTATAGAGTGTAGGGAATAGAGTGTAGAGTGTAAGGTATAGAGTGTAGAGTGTAGGGTATAGAGTGTAAGGTATAGAGTGTAGAGTGTAGGGATTAGAGTGTAGGGTATAGAGTGTAGGGTGTAGAGTGTAGGGTATAGAGTGTAGAGTGTAGGGTATAGAGTGTATGGTATAGAGTGTAGGGTATAGAGTGTAGGGTGTAGAGTGTAGGGTATAGAGTGTAGGGTATAGAGTGTAGGGTATAGAGTGTAGGGTATAGAGTGTAGGGAATAGAGTGTGGAGTGTAAGGTATAGAGTGTAGAGTGTAGGGTATAGAGTGTAGGGCATAGACTGTAGGGTATAGAGTGTAGGGTATAGAGTGTAGGGTATAGATTGTAGCGTGTAGGCTATAAAGTGTAGGGTATACAGTGTAGAGTGTAGGGTATAGAGTGTGGGGTATAGAGTGTAGGGTATAGAGTGTAGGGTATAGAGTGTAGAGTGTAGGGTATAGTGTGTAGGGTATAGAGTGCAGGGTGTAGAGTGTAGGGTATAGAGTGTAGGGTATAGAGTGTAGAGTGTAGGGTATAGAGTGTTTGCTATAGAGTGTATGGTGTAGAGTGTATGGTATAGAGTGTAGGGTATAGAGTGTTGAGTGTATGGTATAGAGTGTAGAGTGTAGAGTGTAGGGTATAGAGTGTATGTTATAGAGTGTAGGGTATAGAGTGTAGGGTAGAGAGTGTAGAGTGTAGGGTATAGAGTGTAGGGTATAGAGTGTAGGGTATAGAGTGTAGAGTGTAGGGATTAGAGTGTAGGGTATAGAGTGTAGTGTGTAGAGTGTAGGGTATAGAGTGTAGAGTGTAGGGTATAGAGTGTATGGTATAGAGTGTAGGGTATAGAGTGTAGGGTGTAGAGTGTAGGGTATAGAGTGTAGGGTATAGAGTGTAGGGTATAGAGTGTAGGGAATAGAGTGTAGAGTGTAAGGTATAGAGTGTAGAGTATAGGGTATAAAGTGTAGGGTATAGAGTGTAGAGTGCAGGGATTAGAGTGTAGGGTATAGAGTGTAGGGTGTAGAGTGTAGGGTATAGAGTGTAGAGTGTAGGGTATAGAGTGTATGGTATAGAGTGTAGGGTATAGAGTGTAGGGTGTAGAGTGTAGGGTATAGAGTGTAGGGTATAGAGTGTAGGGTATAGAGTGTAAGGTATAGAGTGTAGGGAATAGAGTGTAGAGTGTAAAGTATAGAGTGTAGAGTGTAGGGTATAGAGTGTAGGGTATAGACTGTAGGGTATAGAGTGTAGGGTATAGATTGTAGGCTATAGAGTGTAGGGTATAGAGTGTAGGGTATAGAGTGTAGGGTATAGAGTGTAGGGTATAGAGTGTAGAGTGTAGGGTATAGTGTGTAGGGTATAGAGTGCAGGGTGTAGAGTGTAGGGTATAGAGTGTAGGGTATAGAATGTAGAGTGTAGGGTATAGAGTGTATGCTATAGAGTGTATGGTGTAGAGTGTATGGTATAGAGTGTAGGGTATAGAGTGTAGAGTGTAGGGTATAGAGTGTAGGGTATAGAGTGTAGGGTATAGAGTGTATGTTATAGAGTGTAGGGTATAGAGTGTAGAGTGTAGGGTATAGAATGTAGAGTGTAGGGTATAGAGTGTAGGGTATAGAGTGTAGGGTATAGAGTGTAGGGTGTAGAGTGTAGGGTATAGAGTGTAGGGTATAGAGTGTAGAGTGCAGGGTATAGAGTTTAGAGTGTAGGGTATAGAGTGTAGGGTATAGAGTGTAAGGTATAGAGTGTAGGGTGTAGAGTGTAGGGTATAGAGTGTAGGGTATAGAGTGTAGGGTATAGAGTGTACGGTATAGAGTGTAGGGTACAGAGTGTATAGTATAGAGTGTAGGGTATAGAGTGTAGGGTATAGAGTGTATGGTATAGAGTGTAGGGTATAGAGTATATGTTATAGAGTGTAGGGTATAGAGTGTAGAGTGTAGGGTATAGAGTGTAGAGTGTAGAGTGTAGGGTATAGAGTGTAGAGTGTAGGGTATAGAGTGTAGAGTGTAGGGTATAGAGTATAGAGTGTAGGGTATAGAGTGTAAGGTGTAGAGTGTAGGGTATAGAGTGTAGGGTATAGAGTGTAGGGTATAGAGTGTAGGGTATAGAGTGTAGGGTATAGAGTGTAGAGTGTAGGGTATAGAGTTTAGAGTGTAGGGTATAGAGTGTAGGGTATAGAGTGTAAGGTATAGAGTGTAGGGTGTAGAGTGTAGGGTATAGAGTGTAGGGTATAGAGTGTAGGGTATAGAGTGTACGGTATAGAGTGTAGGGTATAGAGTGTATGGTATAGAGTGTAGGGTATAGAGTGTAGGGTATAGAGTGTATGGTATAGATTGTAGGGTATAGAGTGTAGGGTGTAGCGTGTATGTGATAGAGTGTAGGGTATAGAGTGTAGGGTATAGAGTTTAGAGTGTAGGGTATAGAGAGTAGGGTATAGAGTGTAAGGTATAGAGTGTAGGGTGTAGAGTGTAGGGTATAGAGTGTAGGGCATAGGGTGTAGGGTATAGAGTGTAGGGTATAGAGTGTAGAGTGTAGGGTATAGAGTGTAGGGTATAGAGTGTAGGGTATAGAGTGTAGAGTGTAGGGTATAGAGTGTAGGGTATTGAGTGTAGGGTATAGAGTGTAGGGTATAGAGTGTAGGGTATAGAGTGTAGAGTGTAGGGTATAGAGTGTAGAGTGTAGGGTATAGAGTGTAGGGTATATAGTGTAGAGTGTAGGGTATAGAGTGTAGGGTATAGAGTGTAGGGTATAGAGTGTAGGGTATAGAGTGCAGGGTATAGAGTGTAGAGTGTAGGGTATAGAGTGTAGAGTGTAGGGTATAGAGTGTTGGTATAGAGTGTAGGGTATAGAGTGTAGGGTATAGAGTGTAGAGTGTAGGGTATAGAGTGTAGGGTATAGAGTGTAGGGAGTAGAGTGTAGGGTATAGAGTGTAGGGTTCAGAGTGTAGGGTATAGAGTGTAGGGTATAGAGTGTAGGGCATAGAGTGTAGGGTATAGAGTGTAGGGCATAGAGTGTAGGGTATAGAGTGTAGGGTATAGAGTGTAGGGTGTAGAGTGTAGGGTATAGATTTTAGGGTATACAGTGTAGGGTATAGAGTGTAGAGTGTAGGGCATAGAGTGTAGAGTGTAGGGTATAGAGTGTAGAATATAGAGTGTAGGGTAGAGAGTGTAGGGTAGAGAGTGTAGAGTGTAGGGATTAGAGTGTAGGGTATAGAGTGTAGGGTGTAGAGTGTAGGGTATAGAGTGTAAGGTATAGAGTGTAGGGTGTAGAGTGTAGGGTATAGAGTGTAGGGTATAGAGTGTAGGGTATAGAGTGTACGGTATAGAGTGTAGGGTATAGAGTGTATGGTATAGAGTGTAGGGTATAGAGTGTAGGGTATAGAGTGTATGGTATAGATTGTAGGGTATAGAGTGTAGGGTGTAGCGTGTATGTTATAGAGTGTAGGGTATAGAGTGTAGGGTATAGAGTTTAGAGTGTAGGGTATAGAGAGTAGGGTATAGAGTGTAAGGTATAGAGTGTAGGGTGTAGAGTGTAGGGTATAGAGTGTAGGGCATAGGGTGTAGGGTATAGAGTGTAGGGTATAGAGTGTAGAGTGTAGGGTATAGAGTGTAGGGTATAGAGTGTAGGGTATAGAGTGTAGAGTGTAGGGTATAGAGTGTAGGGTATTGAGTGTAGGGTATAGAGTGTAGGGTATAGAGTGTAGAGTGTAGGGTATAGAGTGTAGAGTGTAGGGTATAGAGTGTAGGGTATATAGTGTAGAGTGTAGGGTATAGAGTGTAGGGTATAGAGTGTAGGGTATAGAGTGTATGGTATAGAGTGTAGAGTATAGAGTGTAGGGTGTAGAGTGTAGGGTATAGAGTGTAGGGTATAGAGTGTAGGGTATAGAGTGTAGGGAATAGAGTGTTGAGTGTAAGGTACAGAGTGTAGAGTGTAGGGCATAGAGTGTAGAGTGTAGGGTATAGAGTGTAGGGTATAGAGTGCAGGGTATAGAGTGTAGGGTATACAGTGTAGGGTATAGAGTGTAGAGTGTAGGGTATAGAGTGTAGAGTGTAGGGTATAGAGTGTAGAGTGTAGGGCATAGAGTGTAGATTGTAGGGTATAGAGTGTAGGGTATAGAGTGTAGGGTATAGAGTGTAGGGTATAGAGTGTAGAGTGTCGGGTATAGAGTGTAGAGTGTAGGGTATAGAGTGTAGGGTACAGAGTGTAAGGTATAGAGTGTAGGGTAGAGAGAGTAGAGTGTAGGGTATAGAGTGTAGGGTATAGAGTGTAGGGTATAGAGTGTAGAGTGTAGGGATTAGAGTGTAGGGTATAGAGTGTAGGGTGTGGAGTGTAGGGTATAGAGTGTAGAGTGTAAGGTATAGAGTGTATGGTATAGAGTGTAGGGTATAGAGTGTAGGGTGTAGAGTGTAGGGTATAGAGTGTAGGGTATAGAGTGTAGGGTATAGAGTGTAGGGAATAGAGTGTAGAGTGTAAGGTATAGAGTGTAGAGTGTAGGGTATAGAGTGTAAGGTATAGAGTGTAGAGTGTAGGGATTAGAGTGTAGGGTATAGAGTGTAGGGTGTAGAGTGTAGGGTATAGAGTGTAGAGTGTAGGGTATAGAGTGTAGAGTGTAGGGTATAGAGTGTAGAGTGTAGGGTATAGAGTGTATGGTATAGAGTGTAGGGTATTGAGTGTAGGGTGTAGAGTGTTGGGTATAGAGTGTAGGGTATAGAGTGTAGGGTATAGAGTGTAGGGTATAGAGTGTAGGGAATAGAGTGTAGAGTGTAAGGTATAGAGTGTAGAGTGTAGGGTATAGAGTGTAGGGTATAGAGTGTAGAGTGTAGGGATTAGAGTGTAGGGTATAGAGTGTAGGGTATAGTGTGTAGGGTATAGAGTGTAGAGTGTAGGGTATAGAGTGGAGAGTGTAGGGTATAGAGTGTAGGGTATAGAGTGTAGGGTATAGAGTGTAGGGCATAGAGTGTAGGGTATAGAGTGTAGGGTATAGAGTGTAGAGTGTAGGGTATAGAGTGTAGGGTATAGAGTGTAGGGTATAGAGTGTAGAGTGTAGGGTATAGAGTGTAGGGTATAGAGTGTAGGGTATAGAGTGTAGGGTATAGAGTGTAGGGCATAGAGTGTAGGGTATAGAGTGTAGGGTATAGAGTGTAGAGTGTAGGGTATAGAGTGTAGGGTACAGAGTGTAGGGTATAGAGTGTAGAGTGTAGGGCATAGAGTGTAGAGTGTAGGGTATAGAGTGTAGGGTATAGAGTGTAGGGTAGAGAGTGTAGGGTAGAGAGTGTAGAGTGTAGGGATTAGAGTGTAGGGTATAGAGTGTAACATAGTAACATAGTAACATAGTTAGTAAGGCCGAAAAAAGACATTTGTCCATCCAGTTCAGCCTATATTCCATCATAATAAATACCCAGATCTACGTCCTTCTACATAACCTAATAATTGTATGATACAATATTGTTCTGCTCCAGGAAGACATCCAGGCCTCTCTTGAACCCCTCGACTGAGTTCGCCATCACCACCTCCTCAGGCAAGCAATTCCAGATTCTCACTGCCCTAACAGTAAAGAATCCTCTTCTATGTTGGTGAAAAAACCTTCTCTCCTCCAGACGCAAAGAATGCCCCCTTGTGCCCGTCACCTTCCTTGGTATAAACAGATCCTCAGCGAGATATTTGTATTGTCCCCTTATATACTTATAGGGTAGGGTGTAGAGTGTAGGGTGTAGAGTGTAGGGCATAGAGTGTAGAGTGTAGGGTATAGAGTGTATGGTATAGAGTGTAGAGTATAGAGTGTAGGGTGTAGAGTGTAGGGTATAGAGTGTAGGGTATAGAGTGTAGGGTATAGAGTGTAGGGAATAGAGTGTTGAGTGTAAGGTACAGAGTGTAGAGTGTAGGGCATAGAGTGTAGAGTGTAGGGTATAGAGTGTAGGGTATAGAGTGTAGGGTATAGAGTGTAGGGTATACAGTGTAGGGTATAGAGTGTAGAGTGTAGGGTATAGAGTGTAGAGTGTAGGGTATAGAGTGTAGAGTGTAGGGCATAGAGTGTAGATTGTAGGGTATAGAGTGTAGGGTATAGAGTGTAGGGTATAGAGTGTAGGGTATAGAGTGTAGAGTGTAGGGTAGAGAGTGTAGAGTGTAGGGTATAGAGTGT